>NC_142027.1:1114137-1414137 GCF_982192425.1 Myodes glareolus | reverse complement strand
ATGTAATTTAAAATCAGTAAAGATTTATTTATGAAATTTGATATTTATTATTTTGTGTTATGTTTCACCAAAAATCAGGGGCAAGCACCGATTTTTGTCGTTTAAGTTTTAACTTAAACCTCCTAACAGGCTCTTACAGCTCATTTGAAATAAAGATTCTAATGTGACTATTTCTCTTTCATTGAAGAGTAAAAACGAGTTCAGAAAAGTTATAAAATCATTTCAAGTCACAGAATGTCAGAGAAACCTTAAATCTTGAACTCTAGTATCCTTAATTTACAGAAAAAAAGTGACCTAAAACAGAAGTAAATTTTAGAACAGATACATTAGACTTAAGCCAAAATATTCTCACCTAGTAGCTTCTGATGTATTTGTTTATATAAAAGTGTGGTTTTTGATTATAATTGTAAAATAAAAATATCTTGTTTATGTATTTTAATCAGTGTTATACTTTATTTCAAAATCATTGAAAATGAAATACAGGTGTTTTTGAAAGTTCACATACTCACAAAACCATTTTATTATACATAGTTTCTTAGTACTTAATTCCTACATGAAAACTGCTTACAAGTTGGCTTACAAGATGAATTGAAAAGGAACCGGCAAAAGATGAAATTTTTTAGCTAAACAATTTACCTTACTTTAAAACTTACTTTCACAATTTTTGTTTTTTGCTTACTGGAATTATTAGGTGTCTGTCTTTTCTTGTTTGTTTTCACTTTTTCAGAGGATTGAACTACTATTTAATGTACTTTAAAATTATTGGAAAATTCATAATCCTTACTAATTTTACAGGAGATGGTCCTCAAGCTCAGTTTTCTCTTTTTCATCATGGGAACTGAAATGATACTTACTTAATGTGAAAAATTACATTTGATAATGTACTCAATGGATCTTGAATCATGATGTAATGTTTATATGTTAAAACATGGGAAAATTTTGTGTAGATATAGTCATTATTTTTCAGAACTATTTCTTTCATGTGGAGATAAAGTTAATATGCAAAAATAGAAGCAGAAACCTGTGTTAAGGAGGTCTGATCATGGTCTCATTATGTCCTTTGGTATGATATTTATGTCATCTCTATGGTTTGTGCTCTACGGCGATTATGTCAGTCAAGCTGTAGATACAAGGACTCCTAGGTATTTTAAATCAACTTTATGTAATTTTTTCTTACCCTTAAAAGCCTCATTTTCTAATCACTAAATGAAAAATATGTGTTGTTTGTTTTTTCTTTTATTCTTTTGCAAGGTATTCTACTGTGTGAGTTATAGTAGGGCAATCAGTAATATATATTAACAATATTATCACCCTGCTATTTTATATATATATAGTCTATTAGTGAAAACAATGTTAACACAAATGAAAACAAACAAAGTGAAAAAACAAGAAATCTAGTAAGAAAAAGATTACCAAAACAAACCCCAAAGCACACACACACAAAAAAACAAAGATCATTTTGCATTGGTTCAACCATTCCTGATCATGGGGCCTACCCTCTAAGACAATCTTTTGGAGAAACTGATGTTTCCTTTCCAAGCAGGTATAATATATAATGCAAATTAAATAATTATATAATATATAATGCAAATAACTTCTTGGTTAGGTGTGTAATTTTGTGTTCACTTCCCCCTCTGAGTGCTCGGATTTTTGTCTGGTTTAAACCTGTGTAGGTCTCATGCATGCTGTCACAGTGTCTGACTTCACATGTGTTTGAGTTTTTGTGTTTGGAAGAAGCTCCAATTCTTTCTAATTGAAAACACTGTAGAACATTAATTCTTCTAGTATGTGAAAGAATTTAGTCTTTGATATTAGCTAAAGCATTACACATATATGTACATACATACACACACACACACACATATATATATATACATACATATGTATACATATATACACATTCAGCTAGCCTAGAGTTAAATATTATTTGGTACAATTTCAACAGTAGTCCAAGAAAAGTAAAGAGATTGGTGGTGTGAGAATAAATCTTCTTCCAGGATACTTGCTAAATGAGCAATATAAGTAGGATTTGCTTTCACTTATCTGATTTTAGGAAGATGCATTATTGTGAGGCTGTTCAGTTCCTGAAAGGCTGTTTATGTTTGGAACAAGCAACTAAATGGGTCATTCTATGATGTCTTTTTTGTGTTTGTTTTGCTTGCTTGGTCGTTACTCATACAATATCAGGTGGTCTTCATCTAGTGTGCTTCTACCCCGGGGAAAACCCTGATCTCAGAGTGGATGGAGAGAATTTATGGTAAAGTCATTAGATCCTGAGTCAGTAGAGATACAGTCACGAAGGGATGCAGTTGGAATGATGCAATCATCCTCATCTTGAAAATCTTTGCCGTTCCCACCTATTGTCTGATTTCTTTCCCCTGAGCCCACTACCTAAGAGAGGGTGTGATAAATGTGTATCTTCTAAAATATTCTTTGAATGCTGTTTATAAAGTTAAGCTCAAAATACCACCAAATGATAGGTAGAGTACCATGAATGGGTTTTTGACAAGCTCTGATGACTGTTGTAAGGGAATTGTTCCTATTTAATGAAAATGTAGGTTGTTTGACTATTTAAATCTAAGAACCTACAGTGTATCTTTGTGTAATCTCTACCCTTAATTCTTTGGGAACTCTGTTCCTATCGAGGAAATTTCCCATGCATTGTAAGTTGTTTGTTGCTGCTCTGATTTCCAACACATCCTGGAAAGATTCGTTTCACGTAAGAACATCACTGCTAGGGCAGCATTTTGGGTCATCTTGATGTCGGCTTAGACAATTTATGTGTTCACTATTTACAGTTTTTATATTTGCCCACTGGGATTATCAGGTAACTGGTTTTTTGAGGTCACAGAGGTAAATTAACATAGAAATGAAACTGGGAAAATGTTAATATTTACCTGAGTTTTATTGATGTTACTATTAATCTAGGATGCCATTTGATATTATTGCAATAGTTGACACACCCAACAAACTCATAATTGTATTTTAATGTGTAATTAAATCACCTTTTTTATATTTGTGGGCATAATCACCTCAGAGTGAAGAGTTCTTAGCTAACAATGATTTCAGTTTTTGTGTGTGTGTGTGTGTGTGCGCATGTGTGTGTACTTGAAAACTATCAAATAATAGAGATCTGATAACAGTGGTTCAACACAGAATTGAAAACGCAGGTAAGATTCAGCTCTGAAGCTTGGTCACATCATGTAGATTAGAAGAAATAGAGATGAAGGTGTTAAGTAGTACATTTAAAGAATAATACAGTGGTAACAACCTGATGAGAACTCTTTCAGTATTAGAGTCAAGCCTGATACCAGACTTACTGAGTCCTCATGGTTCAGTGCAGGTTCCTCAGAATCGGGTTAATTTGAAAGAATAAATTGAATTTAATTAAGCTGTTAGTGTACAAATATCACAGAATTGAAAGTGATGGAAAGACGATGAGTCATCCTCAGCCGTTCTTTAGATGATAAACTGGACATGAAATTAGAAAACCTGAAACCAAATAATATTATTGCTGTGTCACCGATGCAAGTTCATGTAACAAATGCCGTGGATGACATGGTGAGAAGGGTACCAGGTAAGTGGTATGGAGAGGGAGTGATTGATGACTTATAACGGGATGATCAGAGGCAACAGAATACAATTCAAGAGTCATGGTGAAGAGTAATTTGTTCCTTTGGTTAAGTTGATAATGTGTCCACTCAAAGGCTTTTCACCAGTTTTACAAGATATCCAAACTTTTTTTTATTGAGTCTGATATTAAGATAAAAATAGTTCTCTTCTCACAGCCTGTTTTTTTTTTTTTTGGTTGCTTCTTGGCTTGCTTTTTAAGATTAAGACTCCATCTGAATCTGTAAACCAAGTTTACCACAAAATTTAGGTTTCCTAGAGAAAATTTTACCTTTGTAAAACACTGTGTCCAACTATTTCAGTTATCAGTAATGGACCACAGAACAAAAGAAAACTAAGTCAGTTTACTCTAATAGAGAAATCAAATTAACTGAACTGTTTGTTTCTTTATTAAAAGTTATGCTAGATTTTTAATGAGAGAGAGAGAACAGCAAAACAGAAATATTATATACAGGGAAAAATAGATTATGTCAGGGTAAGGAGATGTGTAATAAAAACAAAATCATTCTAAGTTCACTGATTATTTGTTCTTTCCAAAAACGCAGGGTTATAAATATTACCTAATGCATGGGATTTTTATATATGCTAGGCAATGTGATTGCATACAACATAAGAACTAAGTGGAAATTGTTGTGAAAATTAAAGCTTTAGATCACTCCTTCAAACTCTTAGCTGTTTTACATTTTGGGACAAACATTTTGAGACACAGAGAGGAATTAAACTATTAACATATCCTACAAGTCAGTTTTAAAAATAAAATTCAGTTTTAATATATAAGAATGTGCTCCATCCACTTCATTAAGAATATCAGTAAGATAACCAATGCCAAGTCTCAGCACTGAAGTCATGTACATGTAAGAAACATTGTATTTACGTGTGTGTGTGTGTGTGTGTGTGTGTGTGTATAACAGCAATTAAAGAAAATGAGACCTAATATAAAGGAGCTAAATTGTAGTATTAGGGAGGAAACAAAAGGGGTGCAATAGTGTAATTATATTTTAATTACAAAAATATTAAAACAAAATAATTTTTGGAAGAAAGATGTCGGAAATTTGAATTCGTCTGTTTCATAGGTTTAAAAATAGCAGAGACTTTAAAGGCTCTCTCATTATTTAAGTCAAATGACAAATGTTTTGTACTGTCTCCATATGATAGAGAGAGTTACTCCTTACTGAAAAAGTACTTTTATTCTACTGATCTTCTCTGGCAGAAAATTATTTAGAGTGCAGAGATCTTAGTGCTGTTCTACAAAAGGTTAGTGTAATGATGAAGACCTATCACTTCAAACTGAGATAGCCTAGATGGGAAGTGGGGATGCACGCCTTTAATCCCAGAACTCAGGAGGCATAGGCAGATGGATCTCTTTGCGTTCCAGACCAGTCTGGTCTACAAGAGCTAGTTCCAGGACAGGCACCAAAGCTATACAGAAAAACCCTGAACCAGGTTGAAAAAAGAAAAAGAGAAAGGAAGGAAGGAAGGAAGAAACAAAGGAAGGAAGGAAGGAAGAAGCTGAGAGAGCCTGATTCATAATTTCCATGCTTCTCTGATGATACGTTTAGGCTTCTAAGGTTTAGTTTCCTCATTCTCAAGTGAGGAGATCTAGTAATAGTAATATCATGTAATATAAAACATATCTGATAATTGATAAATCAGCTTAAACTCTTCTTAAAATATAATTTTATGCAGACAAATGATTTTTAATTGATACTTTAAGTATTATTTAGAATAATCTTGCTTTTATTCTTGCTATTAATTTTATTTTTATTCTTAATTTTATCTGGAAATATCACTTCACAAGAAGGCAATATTTAGTTATGATAAAGGAGTACCAATAGTTACCATATCTTTAATGATACATTATTAATATCATCCAGTTGACATTGACTCATTATAGGATGATGTTATTTCAATTGTAGGGGTGCTGGGTATATTCTCTTAAAATATTATCCAGAAAATGAAGAGACTGCATGATAACTCAGCTAATAATTATATATACAGCATTATAGTTTGGAGTTTGATACACGGTTGTTACTGAATTTGTCTATCCAATTATTAGCTGAAACTTGAATCTATAATGCTTGATAGTCATGAAAATATAAGAATATAAAGAACCACAATAACTTATTGATGTTGTCTTTTTGATATTATCAAAAGGGTCACAATGTATATTTTATTAGTATTAATTTTAAAAGTAACAAGACCTTGATTTAATTTGGCTCCAGTACTACTGGCAATGTGAAATTTAGGTTTTCTTTCACTTCTTTAGACTTATATCCTACTCTCAAAAGTGAATAAATGACTTTATAGAAATTCCTGTTTATGAAACGTAGTAGAGAATCAATGGATATCAGCAATGTATATTAGTAATATTAATGATTCAATTTTAGAAGACATACAATTTGAAGAGTATAGTCACTGCTAAGTCAAGAGTTTTGCATATGGTTCTTCAGCTAGGACATTCCAAGGAGACAGTATTGACAGGAAATAAAGAAATAAAAATTATTATGTTTTCCAAGTGTTTTGATTATTTAATAAATAAATACAATTTATCATTTTAACTTCAAGTTTAAAAATGCAAACATTAAATAGGTCTTACACATTAAGTAGAATTTTTTTTTGTTTGTAAAAAGATAAAGTGAAGGTATGAAGAGAATGATAATGGAAGACAAATTAATGAAAAAACATGAAACTGGTAATCATTAGTTGGCCAAAGCTTGTCCTAGCATATCCTAAGAATATGTGTATAGTGAAGTAATAATAAGAATTCAAATCCAAGCAGAAAACACAGAACAGAAACCATGAACTGTATGAGTGTAAAGCTTCCTAGAGCAGTAGAGTTGAAACTGTGATAAAGCCTTTATTGTTAGTGCTTGGTTTTTGTAGTACAAGATGGAGAAAAGAATGATAAAGTGATTATTAGACAGTGCCGCCAAACTGCCCAACAAACCAATAACTACTGATTTAAAAAAAACATTTCTTATGCAGATTATTGAGTTCAGTAGTCCATGATTTTATCAACTCGCATCAGATGGAGAAGCTATTCTTTATTTATTCTTTTGGGAATTACAAAGAATCCATAATTAAGAAAAATATTATCAGTTTTGTTCCTACTCATGTATGTAGCAACAATGTTAGGAAACATATTGATTGTGGTAACAATAACTAGAAGTCCTGGTCTGAGGTCTCCCATGTATTTCTTCCTTAAGTTGCTATCCCTCATGGAGGTTACTTACTCTTCTATCATTACCCCCAAGTTAATTATGGACTCTTTCTCTGAGAACATTTCCATTTCATTGGAAGGTTGCATGACTCAGCTCTGGATTACTTCTTTGGTGGTGTGGTGATAATTCTTCTCATTGTGATGGCCTATGACCATTATGTGGCCATCTGTAAACCTTTGCATTATTTGACAACCATGAGTCCCAGAGTATGTTGCCTTATGGTAGGAGGGACTTGGGTTGGTGGATGTGCACATGCAACCATTCAGCTTCTTTTCATGTATCAAATACCTTTCTGTGGCCCGAATATCATAGATCACTTTATGTGTGATTTATTTCCACTGTTGAAATTGGCGTGCATGGACACCTATATTCTAGGTCTCTTGGTCATTCTCAACAGTGGAGTGATGTGTATGGCCATTTTCCTTATTTCTACCTGCTTCCTATGTGATCATCCTCTGCTCCCTAAAGTCCTCTAGCTCTGAAGGAAGGCGTAAAGCCCTCTCAACATGTACTTCCCACTTCACAGTGGTTGTACTCTTCTTTGTGCCGTGTATTTTCTTGTATGTCAGACCTGTGGTCACTTACCCTGTAGACAAGATAGTGGCTGTGTCCTTCACTGTCATTGAGCCAATGTTAAATCCTTTGATATACACCTTGAGTAATGCAGAGGTTAAAAATGCCCTAAGGAGGCTTCTAATGAAACAGGGGACATTGAGCAATCATTATCTTACACACAGGAAGTAATGCTTCCCAGAAAGCTAACAGCAATCTCTCCTCTGCATTACCCTACTCTGTTGTGGGAGTAACTTCCGCTGCCTCAACCAATAGTCGCTGAAATACGAGCCCACAGTGAGGCGGGGAGCGACTTCCGCTCAGTCAGCCAATAGCTGCTGAAATACCAGCCCACTGGGGCATGGTATATTTCTCTTTTAAAAAGAGAAGCAGATCCGGATCAGGCTCTCTTGGTTCCGGCTCTTGTTTCCGGTGCTTGGTTTCCGGCTCCTGCTCCCGGCTCCTGCTCCAGCAACTAGGCTCCCTTCCTGACGGTTTATGGTGTATGTAAGTTTTACCCCCCAAAATAAATAACCCCTTAAAACATAACTGGTGTGGGATTGATTCGCGCCGATACTACTCCATTGTGAATCCAGCCCCATGGATGTCTTTCAAACTTAACAATCAGGTAATGATACAATGGTCCTCTCTATTCTGGTTAGTGTCTTGTCCCCAGCAAGCCAAACCATCACATTTATACTACATCTTTTTCCTCCTAACTCTATAGGAAACCAAACGAAAGTAAAATCTCTATTTTTGAAAAGTATTTGGTATTACTATCCCAATATATGACTTTGAAAACATCCTGAAAATATCTTACATTCTAAGACACTAGAAATTTTACTGAACATCATAGCCAAAATAAATAATCTATTTTGAACTTTCTTAACATTTAAGACTGCTGCTCTTCTGAATTTCCCATGTAGTCAACTATTACAAAATAAGCTAATACATAGCTAAAATCTTCAATTGCTTATGCTTCTATGTCTCTGACCTAGACACTGTATATTTAATTTATTGAAAGCCGCAAATACAGGAGTTGAAATCAACATCCTGAAATCTATCATAAAGTTTGAAAATTACTATTCATGGATATTCTTTGATAAAGAGTGTTGTTTCTTATCTGGATCAATCGGAATCAATTAGATTTAGTCATTTAATTCCTTGTAAAACTTGGTTAAGAGTTTTGTAAAGTAGCCCATTTCTTCCTCTATGTGATGTTTTCTGTGCTGTTCAAAAAACATTGTGTAGTAATTTTTTTTAGGGACAGAGACCCAGATGTATTTCCAGTCACACACAGAGAGATAAGCACCATTTATACTCTCAAACATACATCAGAACAAAGAGACACACAGTCACAGACAGAAACACATATGACTTCACAGAACCACATACAACCTTCAAGCAGGCACAGATTCAGAATTATACAACAAACAAACAGAGGACAGAAAACACAAGAAGCATGATGTAGAGTATTCAAGTATGGATTCATTCTTGATTAAATGACTCTGGGGGAAGTGCTTATATTTCTTTCCTTAGTGTGACTCCATGTATTTTTGGTAACTCAGCGTTAATCACTAAGGAATGTAACGCATATATCTGACAAAATGGATTTCAAACAAAAGCTAATCAAAAACGACGAGGAGGGACACTTCACTTTGATCAAGGGAACAGTTAAAAAAGAAGTCATTAATATACTAAACATACATGCATCAAATTCTGCTGCATCCAATTTCATAAAAAGTTTGTACTATTAAATTTAAAGATGAAGATTAACATCAATCCAAATAGTAGGTGATTTCAAAACTCAGTTTTCTATATTAATCGGGGCAGGTCATCTGGACAAAAATTAAACAGAAAAACATGAGAACTAATTGACATCATACATCAAATGACTTAACATATGTCTGTAGAATATTCCAACCCAAAACAAAAGAATGCATGTTGTACTTATAAGAACACACAGGACTGAAGATTCCTAAGACAGACAAAATCCTTGGATACAAAACAAATCTGTGCATATTCGAAAACACTGCAATCCTATATAAGTACAAAGTAATAAAACTTAAAAATGATAGTAAAGCAATCCCCAATAAATACTTAAACTCATAGAAATTAAGCAACTCATTACTGAATAATGACTAGGGTAAAGAAGAACTCTAGAAAGAAATTTTAAAAATTACTAAAAGTAGTGAAATGAAAACACAGCTCTACAAATAAGAAGAAAATGCACAGCTTTAGGTGGATGGTTAATGACCTAAAGGCTCTGCTGAACTGAAAGGCTCTGGGCATGACTTCATCTATAAAACCTGTCGACTGTTAGTATCCAGGAAGCTACCCTCTGTTGGTATCTACTACCTTGAGCAGGGGAACTGATTTGAGGATGGATTCTATCATCCCTAAAGTTCTCTCTTCCAACCACAAAGCCCCAAGCTTGCTATGCGACATTTGTATAGTCTCAACCCTGGTGGTAACAACACAACACTTCAATTATACTGAGCCAAGGAAATGATTTAATTTTCTTCTCTCTCTTTCATCCCTAGTGTAATCAAGCACCTTGACATCATTCCTAAGCACAGTCTTTCCCAGTAACCCCAAGAGACTACATAGGTACAGGCTCAAACACATCAGTTGGAAAAACAGATGAGTGACTGACTTCTCAGATTGACCGTCCCAAAATTTAGATCTTAACAAAACCTCAGGGCACATTCTGTGCCTCTCCCCATCTCATCCCATCACCAGGAAAGCAGCTGAATTCTGCTTCCACCTGTGGTGGAACTCCATTGCTCTGGGGCAGTGCCCAACAGCATGGAAGAAGGGGGGATACCTGCCTCCAGGCTGTGGCACCATCCCTACACTCCACTGGACTTTGTCCCATAAAGACCAACTCTGTCAACCAACTTCACACACCTGAATGTCATTCTCATGATATTCATACCAATCGTACCCCGTAACTTCAACAGACTACATAAGCACAGGTGCAAACCACACCAGTTGGAAAAACAGCAAATTACCCAAGAACAATCACAAACCACAGCAGTAGGAAGAACAGGCACAGAGACAAGTCACAACAGTTGGAAGAAAAGATTAAACACATGTGTAAAAAATACATTCAACAAAGGAAAGACCAAAGTGGCACCACCAGAATACAGTGATGCTACAACAGCACAAGCTGAACATCCCAAGCAGGGGAAACAGAAGAAAATAAGCTTTAAAATTGCTTAATGAAGATTATAGAGGATCTTAAGCAGGAAATAATTCCCTTAAAGAAGTTTAGAAAAAGACAACCCAGAAAATGGAAGAAATAAATAAATCCCTTAAAAGAAGCAAAGAAGGTCAAGAAAAAAGTGATCAGATGGGTGGAGGAAATAGATCAAGACTTGAAAACTGAAATAGAAACACACAAACTGAGGGGATTCTAGAAATGGAAAATATGCAGAAGGAAAAAAATACAGATGCAAATATAGGCAACATAAAATAAGAGATACAAAAGAGAATCTCAAGATTTGAAAATATGATAAAGGAAATAAAGTTATCAGTAAATAAAAAGCGTAAAATCCAATAAGTTTATAACATAAAACATTCAGGAGTTCCGGGACACCATGAGAATACCAAGCCTAAGAATAATAGGTATAGAAGAAGGAGAAGAGTGCCAGCTCAAAAACACAGAAAGCATTTTCAACAAACAAAATCCTAGAACACTTTCCCAACCTAAAGAAAGTCATTTGTACAAAGGTAAAAGAAGTTTACATAACATCAAAGAGGCTGGGCCAAAAAAAAAGTGCCTATTCCACATAATTATCAAACCACTAACTATACTAACATTTATATATATATAAATGTTATATAAATATATATATATATATATAAAATAAAGAAATAATTTAAAGATCTGCAAAACAAAAGACCAAGTAACTTATAAAGGCAATCCTATCAGAATACCCATCTTCTCATTGGATACTCTAGAAGTCAGAAGGTCCTGGACAGATGTTTTTCAGACACTAATGGACCAAAAATGCCTGCCCAGACTTCTGGAGGTGTAATCAACCCTGACTTCAAGTATGTAGTAATGAAAGCAGTTTGGTATTGGCATAAAAACAGGCAGGTGAACTAGTGCAATCAAATCAAAGATCCTTAATAAATTCAGACACCTGTGAACACTAGATTTGGAACAAACAATCCAAAAAGAAACAACCAAAAAGAAAGCATCTTGATCAAATGGTGCAGGTGTAACTGGAGGTCAGCAAGCAGAAGATTGTAAATACATTCATATCTATCGCCTGCACAAAACCCAAATCCAAGTGAATCAAAAACCTCAACACAAATCCAGTTACACTTTAGCTGATTCAAGGGAAAATGAGAAGTATCTTTAAATACATGGACACAGGAGACTACTTCCTGAGTATAAAACCAGTCACATAGGTGCTGAGATTAATAATTAATAAATTAAACCTCATGAAACTGAAAAGCAAAGAACATGGTCAATTAAACAAAATGACAACCTGATGAATGGAAAAAAAATCTCCAACCCCACATCTGACAGAGGAATGTTATCCAAAACATGTAAAGAACCGAAGAAGCTAGAAATTAAAATAACTAACAATCCCATTAAAATTTGAGGTTTATATTTAAACAGAATTCTCAACAGAAGAATCCCAAGTGGGCAAGACACACTTAAAGAACTGTTCAATATCCTTAGCTATCAGAAAAATGCAAATGAAAAGGACTCTGAGATACCTTCTTTCACCTGTCACAACAGACTAATGATAACCTACATTGAAGATGATATGGAGTAAGGGGAACATTTCTCTACAGTGGTTGGAGCACAAATTTGAATAGTCACTTTGGTAAAAAAAAGTATGATGGTTTCTCAGAATCTTGTGGATCAATCTACCTCAAGATCCAGTGATACCCTTCTTGGGCATAAACACAAAGTATGCTCAGTCATAGCAGAAAGGCACTTGCTCAACTCTGTTCATAACAGCAACATTATTTATAATAGTTAGAACCTGGAAACAACCTATGTGCCCTTCCAGTGAAGAATTGATAAAGAAAATATGGTTTATCTGCACAATGGACTATTATTCTTTGGAAAAATTCGTTACATTATGAAATTTATAGTCAAATGGGGACCTAGAAAAAAAATAAATGAGATGTTCTTAGGTAACTGGGGGTGTACCAGAGTAAAGGGAAGGGGTGGAGAGATGGGAACATGAGGGATCAGGAGAGTTGAGTTGAGAGTGGGAAGGTGGGGTAGAATAATGAAAGAGATATTTTGATAGAGAGATTTTTTTCTGGGCTTAGGGAGAAACCTGGTGCCAGGGAAACTCCCAGCAACCCACAAAGATGACATCATCTAAGATTTCTAGAAATAGTGGGAAGGGTGTCTGAACTTGCTTTCCCCAGTAATCAGGTTGATGACTACCCATCATAGACTTTGTCCAGTACCTGATGAAATCAGATACAGAAATCTACAGTCAAGCACTGGATCGAGCTCCAAGAGGCCATTTGAACATTTTGTCAAGGAATTATATAGTAAAGAGGGGCTAAGTACCTACATAAAACTTGAAAACTCTCAAATAAATAGCTTAATTACACATGAAAGAGTCTCTAGAACAACAATAAGAAAAAGCAATCAAAAGCCAGGGGTCAAATTAATGAAGTAGAAAAAAATAATTTGCAAGAAGTCAATGAAACAAAGAGCTTTCCTTGAGAAAATCAACAAGATTGACAAACTTTCAATCAAATTCAACAAAACACAGAAAAAGATGATCCAATTTAATAGACTTAAGATTGAATGAGAGATATCACAACAGACATGAAGAAAAGTTAAGGAATCATAAGGTATAATATAAAAAATTTCTTTTACATCTAACTGGCAAAGCTAAAAGAAATGGATAAATATCTTGACACATATTAACTATCAATGTGAAATCAGATAAATATTTTGGACACATAATCTCTATTGAAATCAGAAAAGTAATTAAGAGGCTTCCATTAAAAAAAATTAAAGCTCAAGTGCAAATGGATTCAGCACCGAATTCTATCAGACCTCCAAAGAACAGCTAAGGCCAATATTTCCAAAATTATTTCATAAAATAAAACTGAAAGAATATTTCTTAATTCTTTTTATGAAGTCACTATCACCTTGATACCAAAACTACATAAGGATCCAAAAACAAAAGAAAATTACAGAACTTTTTCCTTTATGGAGATGAATATGAAAATTCCCAATAAAATAGTAACAAAATAAATCCAAGAATAAATAAAAAAATTTCCATTGTGCTTAAGTAAGTGTCATTCCAGAGATACAGAAATGATTCAAAATATGTAAATCGATAAATGTAATCTTCCATATAAACAGACTAAAAATAAAAAAATCCAAAAACACATAAACATCTCATTTGATAAAGAAAAAATATTTGACAAATCATTATACAGATCCTGGAAATACTAGGGAGACAATATATATACTTCAATATAATGTAGATGGTTTATAGCAAATGCACAGCCAATGCCAAACTAAGTAGAGAAAACCACTAAGTGTTTCCACTAAAATCAGGAACAAGAAATGGATGTCTGCTCTTTGATACCCGCTTTGTATAGTATTAGAAGTCTTAGATTCAACAACAATAACAAAAAGAAACTTCTACAAATTTAATGAAATGAACATCAACATTCACAAAAAACAAATAAAGAAAAATATTCAAATTCACATGGCAACACTTGCAAAAACAGAAAAAAAAACAGAATAACTTAAATAATTCGGCATAATAAATGAACCACTGGAGACATCACAATCACATCTTTAAAACTGTTACAGAGCAATAATAACCAAAACAGCAACAATATTTGCATAAAAACATACTTTGCTTGTTTGAATAGAAATGAAGATGACATTATTTCATAAACCAAGTGTTCTATTATTTTTAAAATGAGGTTCAAAAGTTGTACTGTAGAAAATATATCTTTTAAAATGGTGCTTATCAAACTGGGTAGTTATATGCAGAAAATATGAAGACATCCTATACCTATAACCGAGCATAAAACACAGTAAAAATATGGATCAAGAATTTCAGTGCAGCAGGGCAGTGGTGGCACATGCCTTTAATCCCAGCACTCGGGAGGCAGAGGCAGGCAGATCTCAGTGAGTTTGAGGCCAGCCTGGTCTACAAGAGCTAAAGTTCTAGGACAGGCTCCAAAACCCACAGAGAAACTCTGTCTCAAAAAAACAAAACAAAACAAAAAAGAGAAGAATTTCAGTGCAAAATCATATATCCTGAACCTGATGGAAGATAAAATGTAGGAATGAAATCATTGACACAACATAATCATCATATTGCATCACGTTTCATTTCTGATGACCATGTAGGGCATGAATTTGACAATGGCAGCATACTGGTTCAAGGTAAATATTTCCACATCTGCCAGCAAGTGAGCAATGAAGAGCTGAGTCATGGATCCATTATAGAAAAAGCCTTTGTTTGCTGTAGCCAAGTCTCTACGAGCATCAGAATCACAGGGGAGGTGTACATATGGGTATATTTTCATTTTTGTATAATGTGGGCACAAGATGATTATACAAACCTCTCTCATCCCATAGTTCTGACATGGTGGTAGTTCTACTTTAAGTGCCTGAAATTTTTACCACTTACATGTTACCTGTAGGACATGAGATCAAGGATAAGGTCATGCCTGTGTTCTACTGTAAGCTTCCGCACTTTTCTGTGGACACCCGAACCTCGAAACAGGCGCGCGCTTTTCCTGACTGGAGCCCAAGAGAACGGACGACTGTCCTGAGGGTTTGAACACATGACACACACAGAGACCGGGCTCATCTGCCAAGGAGCAAGTGGCAAATGGCAGCTTTATTAAGCATAAGTCGGGTATACATACTGTGGGGCAGAAAGACACCAGCCCCCCATCAGTATCAAGGAAAGAGAAAAGTCAGGGGGCTGCACCCAAGGTCGGAGAGCAGCTGAACAGAGAAAAGAGGAAGCCAGGTGGGCGTGCTCAGGCTCAGAGAACCTTGCCTCGGGAACCTTGCCTGAGGGCGAGAACCTTGCTTGCACGTGGAATTACCACCACAGAAGAGTTCTCTCTAAGCTACACCCTTGGGCCATAGGTGAAATTAACATAACAGGAGAGGGCAGTTCTATGCCACACCCTCAAGCTGATGCAGTGGAACCAGGAAGCAGAACAGCCCTGCAAAGCGCCTCGGGAAAAATGGGGAACAACCTGGGTACCCACATTCTACAGATGATTGTCCCCTTGCATAATCCACTCATCAATCGTGTGAGTTACACTGAAATGAAAATTGTCATGTACAGGTGTGAAACACCATTTTTTTAATCTTGTTATTCAAAAAGAAATTAAGTTTTAGCTAGCTCAAGACAAATGTTTCAGAGTTTTGTAGATGGGTTAGATAAATGAAAGACCTATTCTTCTAGACACCAACTAGACTGCTGTAGAATGCATTGATAGAGTACGTAGTTATTATGGGTAAGGCCCTGAGTTCAATTCTTGTTATAAGCCACAATATTATACAATAATTGCTCAATCATCTTATTTTGATTGACTTATCAAAGCCAATAGCTTTGGTAAAGGTTTTTAAGCCAAGAAGCAAGGAATTTGTTGTCATTACTTTGTGAATGAATGATTGTCCTTTATTGTGGATTTGGTTGCAGCTAACTCCATTTCTGTTACATATTTGGGAATTAGTTCGCTATTTCACAACAGTTTCCCAATTCGCAGTTACATAGCATAAGGCAAGCCCAAGCTATAGGAGACATTGCTCTACACAGAAATCAATAATCAACATCACTTGAGAGAAAAGGAATAAGACTATTAATTGCCTAGAACACTAGAGAACAGAAACAAATGGAGATAAGAGCATAATGCACTTAAGGAAAATATTTAAAAATGATACCCATAAGTGATTTTAAAATGATAAAAATAATGTATTTTAAGAAACAAAAAACTTAGATATACTGATGTTGAAAAAGAATAAGTTCTTCCCTAGAAGAGGGAATGTCATTAATAAGATTGATATTGCCCATATGTATATGTTGACTGCTGAGGTCTGTAACCTGACACATAGAGTTATAGTCAATGGCTGGTTCCTCAAACCTTTGAGCTGACACAACTTTTCAAGCAGGATTGAACATTCATATCTGCATAGGAGAGCTGCCTAATTAGAAATTCAATATTCATTGGCTCAAGATAACCCTCCCAAACTGCACACCAACACAATCTGGTCTGTTTTCATTTACATGACATAAATTAAAACATGCTGGGAAATGACAAAATCACCACTTCCCACCCCGTACCACAATCAGGTCCTACTTCATAAAGGTGACTCCGGCAGCTGATTTCCTAGCCTGTTTTCCCTACAGAGAACATAATAAACTATTTCTCCTATTTTGGTCTGATGACAGAAGCAATGTTCCAAATGTGAATCCTTTTCTTGTGATGGCATTAGATAGTCAACTACATGACTCAAATGGATAATTTTAAAACTCTGAGGTGGTACAGTCATTTAACTTAAGAATTTTGAAGCTGTAATATAGAGGACAGCAAGGTCATTGCCCTAGAGAGCAACAGATGGAATCAAACCAACCTGAGTCAACATAGGAAAGCTTGTCTCAGCAACATTTTTCTAATGGGATGGAAATGCAGCTATTCTAGAATTAATTAATAATAACATGTGTGAAATCACTTCATATACTTAATAAAAAAATCTAATCTCTCTAATGATGATATGCATCCATCTCTAACTGATGCTCAAATCAGTTAGACAGATTTTTCATCCCACATATGCCATTATCCTTCAGTGTCTTTTAGGTTCACACTCCAGGTTACACTTTGAACAATTTAAATAGAGACAGGCAACTTGCCAGTCTAGGAACTTAGGCAGATGGGAGAGTTGCACAGCAAAGATATTCTCAGAGACCTGGAACAGCAGGTCATTCTTCAGTGGCAGGGTCCTATAGTGAAGGTCACAGGGTCTGAGCAAGAAAAGACAAGTAGAAAGTGGAAAGATAAAAGCTGGACTGGGGAGGTCTAGTACAAGCTATGTCCCATGCCAAGTTAGCTTCTCAAGAAAAAATAGCACCTTTACTAGTTCCAGTAGGGAAATGGAAGGAAATGGGAGGCTTCTATGAAGTCAGTAGTGGGACAAATTCAGGAGGAAGCTAATCAAGCAATGCTACACAAGGGGGGCAGAGTATTTCAAAACATTAATTACTAAGCCTACAGTAGCCTTGTGACTGATAACTATAGCTCCATCTGGTGGAAAGAGTTGGATTCTCAGGATCTGAAGCAACCTGTCCACAAAGGCCCTGGTCCCAAACATATTCCAGGTTTCAAAGGAGCTCTGATGTATTATCAATACCCCAGGCCATAGGAAAAGTTTTCAAGGCCTAGGACTCAGGCTGTTCCACCACCCAGACCGAGGGCCTAAATGAAAACCTTGCTTGATCAGGTCACTCCTTAACACGACAGTATTCTACTTTTCAAATACTTGTACCTGGTGTCTTACTGTGGATCTGTTAGAACTATGATTTTCTCAAGAAGAAAACTGCAACTTTATGGCATACCAGGCCTTAAGGTTGGTTGTGACCCTGTAATGCTTCCTTGAGCAGCTTAGAGGCCTGTTCTTTGATATATGGGGATGGGTCTAGAAGCTGGTTGTAAAACAGGGGTGGGGGGCTTCTTTGTAATGATTTGGTGTCAAATGTCTTGAAAATCCTGGTGAACAAATGTGTATTCTAGCATCTCTAATAGGCTTAGTCAGCATATGGTTTTGGGTCCTTCCCCAGCTAAATTCTATTTTGTGAGACTCGGAGTAGTAGAGTGCTACACAACACATTAGATGCCTTTTACAACCTTCACAAAATTAATCAAATGGATCTTACAGGTAGAGATTAAATGCAAAGTGCTGAAGGTCTAGAAGATATTGGGGAATCTAGGCCTCTCCGAGTTTGGTAATCTGCTTTTCATGGAAGCACAAAAGCACACAGGAGTTGAATAGAAAGATGTTTCTACATACAGCTCCCTATTCCTAATGCTCTGAGCAAATTCAGTCCACGGAGCTGTTATTCAAAGGCCTGCCTCTTGGTCCAAGGACTTGCAAGGGCTGCAAGAGACCTCACAGGGCAGGGAATCTGGCTGCAGGTTCCCACCCAGATCTGGGGAGGACCCACCATATTGGCTCCGGAACCTATACATCTGCTCTGCCCCATTTGGGATCAGCAGCCCCGCTCTCACCATGTTGTGGTTTTCTAGCTTTCCCAAACACTCCGCGCAGCTCCCTGCAGCAGCGATCACACTGCAGCCCCCAAATCTCTGGCGCCAGCTCCTCTTCAAAACCAATCCTGCAGCCTGTGGCTAGAAAAGTTCTGTGTCTGACTGGAAGTCGCGGCCAGGAAAAATTGTGCGGTGTCTTTAAGTATACGGTACCACTAAGGAAGGTGTTCTTGTCACTCAGACCTCGCTAGCCAATC
The DNA here is from genome assembly GCF_982192425.1 of Myodes glareolus. Classification (NCBI taxonomy): domain Eukaryota; kingdom Metazoa; phylum Chordata; class Mammalia; order Rodentia; family Cricetidae; genus Myodes; species Myodes glareolus. Next base: position 1,395,230 of record NC_142027.1, on the reverse strand, counting down.
AGGCCCTCAGGTGACCTGCCAGTCATAAGTTGTGCAGGATTCTTCCGGCAGCGGCCATTTTCCAGCTTGACTTTGAAGAGAAGTCGGCGTCTCTGGTTTTTTGTTCTCTGCTGTGAGTGCAGTAAGCTGAGCAAAGCATGGACAAGCTGGAAAATCACAATGTGGTGAGTTTGGGGCTTTTCTCAGACCAGGAGAAGCAGCTAGCTGAGCCATAGGAGACCGTGTTGTGGATCCTCTTCTGGCCGGGTAGGAGTCGGTGACCAGGTGCAGAGTTATTCATGTTTCTGCCTGGTCCTTCTGGTCCTGCATACCTCAGCAGGGTCTGCGTGATGCTGCTTGATTCTGCATGTTTTTTGAAATTCCCGTGCTGGCTGGCCGCCTCTGAGTGACTTCACTATCCTTACTGCGCCTGTTCAGAGATTTGGTAGCGGGACTGTGCTTTGAAATACCCTTGTTGTTGACTTCACTGTGAAATGCAGGCTCCCTTAGTGCTTGTATTGTCGCAGTGGAACACAGATTTGCCAAGGTCAGAGAGCTCTGGTCCCTCTAGTATCTTCCAGAAGTTCTGCACATTGAATATTTAATATTTAGGTTTAGGATCCATCCTGAGTTAATTCTGTGGAGCTTGTAAACAGTATTTCCTGTATAGAATAGCACTCCACTGCTAAACTGTGATGTAGTAGAGTAGAATTGATGGTAATAGAATTTCCAGTTCTTGGGAAACATTAAGTCACAACGTAGAGTTTAGGTAAGGAAGAGCTTCACCCCAGATACCCCAAAGGTAATGTTATTCTAACCTGTTAGAGATTAGTATGATAAAATATAAAAGTTTGTTTTAACCGGCTACAATCCCATAATAAAGGAGACAAACCTGATTTACAACCAGCACAAATACCCATCCCTCCATTAAAAAACTGGCTTCTAAATACTGCTCAAAGGGCCATTACAGGGTCTCAACCAACTTTAAGTTCTGTTGTGACATAAAGGTATATTAATTGTAGAATTAATCTCCAGTCTTTTTGAAAACTAATTTTGAGTCAAGGTCTCCTATTTTGATTGAGATGTGCTTGAACCCTGTCTGTCTGTAGCCCCACAAGGCATTGCCCTTGTTCTCCTCTTGACTAAACACTAAACCTTGGATTACATGTCTGCAGCACCACACAGTTCTAAAATTGTGTTTGCGTCACATAGTGGACTGTCCATTGCAGAACAGGAAAGGATTTGTGTGTGGAGCATGGCTTCTCCCTTCAGACCAGAAGAGGAGGAACATTGTTCTGTGTTCAATGCATGAGGAAACAGACTAGATAATGGCTAGGTCACAGGCTGCACTGCAGGGGTCTCCATTACAAAGAAGGACTGATGGGGCATGGTGAGTGACTTTCTTTGTAATTTCTCTTCATGTATTAATTTCTTCCATGTGAATCAAGGCAGACAGAGTTGGTGGGTGTACAATTTAGGGAGGATAGCTTGAACTACTAAATATTGTTTCCAAGTAGACAACTCTCCTAAGCAGATATGTACAACCTTAGTTGACATAGTCAAGTCAGCTGAAAGGTTTGAGAAACAGGCGATTGACTTAACACCATCACATTACAACACTCAGTAGCTAACATTTTATATGGAATAAAGTCTTACAGTCTCATATTAATGGCATTCTCTCTATCAGGGAAGGGCCTACTCTATTTCAGATTTAGTATACATAAGTTTCCTACTGTTTTTTAAATCATTTTAAATCATCAATTATTGGTATCATTTTTAGCATTCATTTTCTTTAAATGCATTACTGCTATATTTTTCAATGTTTCCTAGTTTAATAATTTCATTCCATTTTGTCTTAACTGCTGTTTATTTACATCAGTTTAGAGCAGGGTTTCTTAACCTTTGTGGTCACGGCTCCCTTTGGGGGATCAAATGACCCTATCACAGGACTGGCCTAAGACCATCAGAAAGCACAGATATTTTATATTATAATTCATAACAGTAGCAAAAATATAGTTATGAAGTAGCAGTGAAAATAATTTAATAGTTGGAAGTTCAACACATCAGGAGGAACTGTTTTAAAGGATCACAACATTAGGAAGATTGAGAATAACTGGTTTATATCAATGTCTCCTGTAGCTCAGGCTTCCCTCACACTATGTAATTGGCAATTGCTCTGAACACCTAATCCTGCCTCTGCTACCCAGTGCTGGAAAGACAGTCCTGCAACTCCTTCCAAGCTGGACCTCGACTGGTCTGTGGGAAGGAGAAATAGATTAGTGAAAGAGTATCCTCCAACTTCTCCATATTTTATTGTGAATTTATAAGTGAAGTAGGACCGGTGTAAGAATTTAGTTCACTGACCAACTGTAAAGCAAGCATAGTCACAACAGAAAAAGGGATGGACAAGAAAGAGGGTGAAAGCTTTCCTGCTGTGACAGTAGCTGACATTAGCAATGAGAAGTGACATACCAGAGACCATGCATTCAAGAATCGATATAAAAACTGAACTTATTATTAAACCAAATTACTGTAGTTACAGTAGTTCAAGCAAACTAGAAGAACTGGATAAAATGGTGTAGTTCTACTTAACATGACTGTATACCCTGAGAGAATGATGTGAGTTGTACTTGGTGTGCTGTAATACAGATCCCTAGTCTCTGGAGCACATGACCATGAAGTTTGTTTCTACTTTTTAACCATATTTTTTTGATATTGTAATTACATTATTTTCACTATCTCTCTCTTGCTTCCAACTGTTCCCATGGACCTTTTATTATATTCTAATCCATGGCCTCTTTTTGTTTAACAATTACTGTTTGAATGTGTCCTGTGTTTGGTTACTCCCAGCTATGAAGTAAAGGGTTGACTACATTGGACATTGAGTGTGTAATGGAATGTGCACATATAGGTCTGTGTGCCTTGGAGAAGGTACAGGAAGTGCTCTAGGATAATGGAGGATTTTACTAAACTATAAATTAGGGTCTTGTCTCACCGTAGTGTGGAAGGACAAACCTGGAGGGTTTTTGCTCTCTGAGACATTTGATCTCTATTCACCCAGTAGGGTAATTGCTAATGTCTTGAAGCCAGGATGGGTGATCCTAGCAAATGAAGGACTCTCCTAGGCAATCAGGAGCACCAGTAGGAGGTAGTTTACAGATTCTTTACAGGATTCTCTTGTTCTGCTGAAGGGAGCTGTACGGAGGACCACAAAGCCATGCCATGGTGAATGTAGGAGCCACTGTCCCCAGACCAGGAAGAACAGGTTGGCTGAGCTGTCAGAGATGCTTGGAAAGGAATGGGCCATGAGCCAGACAGGTTCTGTTAATTTGTGTCGTGACCTGGGTAGTGGCCCTTGGCCTCTGAGCTTTGTTGAGTGTGGATTCCTTGGGGGAGGGGGAGTCTCTGCCATCCTGGTGTGGGAGACTATGAGCTTATAATATTGTTACCTCATGCTATGTAACTGAAAATTGCTTTAAACACCTAATCCTGCCTCTGCTGCCCAGTGCTGGATAGATAGTCCTGCAACTCCTGCAAGACTGGGCCTTGACTGGTCTGTGATAGATTTGCGTATGTTGAACCAGCCCTGCATCTCTGGGATGAAGCCGACTTGATCACAATGGATAATTTTTCTAATGTGTTCTTGGATTCAGTTTGCCAGTATTTTCTTGCGAATTTTTGCGTCGATGTTCATGAGTGAGATTGGCCTGTAATTCTCTTTTTTGGTTGTGTCTTTGTGTGGTTTTGGTAACAGGGTAACTGTAGCTTCATAAAAAGAGTTTGGCAATGACTCTCCTGTTTCTATATTGTGAAATATATTAAGGAGTGTAGGTATTAGCTCTTCCTGGAAGTTCTGGTAGAATTCTGCACTGAAACCATTTGATCCTGGGCTTTTTTGGTAGGGAGATTTTTAATAACAGCTTCTAATTCTTCACGACTGACAGGTCTATTTAGATTGTTCACCTGTTCTTGGTTCAACTTTGGTCTATGGTACTTATCTAAAAAAATGTCCATTTCTTGTACATTTCCCAATTTTGTGGCATGCAGGCTTTTGTAGTTAGATCTAATGATTCTCTGAATTTCCTCTGTGTCTGTGGTTATGTCCCCCTTTTCATTTCTGATCTTATTAATTTGCATGTTCTCTCTCTGCTATTTGATTAGTTTGGATAGGAGTTTGTCAATCTTGTTGATTTTCTCCAAGAACCAGCTTTTTGTTTCGTTGATTCTTTGCATTGTTTTCTGTGTTTCTATTTTGTTGATTTCAGCCCTCAGTTTGATTAGTTCCAGTCTTCTACTCCTGGGTGAATCAACTTCTTTTTTTCTAGAGCTTTCAAGTGTGCTTTTAAGTTTCCAGTGTGTGCTTTCTCCATTTTCTTTAATTGGGCACTTAGTGCTATGAACTTTCCTCCTAGCACTGCTTTCATAGTGTCCCATAGGTTTGAGTATGTTGTGTCTTCATTTTCATTAAATTCAAGGAAGACTTTAATTTCTTTCTTTATTTCTTCCTTGACCCAGGGGTGATTTAGTAGTTGACTGTTCAACTTCCATGAGTTTGTTGGCTTCCTGGGGGTATAATTGTTGTTGAATTCTAACTTTAATCCTTGGTGATCTGAGAAGACACAGGTGGTTACTAATTTTTTTTGTATCTGTGGAAATTTGCTTTGTTACCGAGTATGTGGTCAATTTTCGACAAGGTTCCATGAGCTGCAGAGAAGAAGGTATATTCTTTCCTATTTGGGTGGAATGTTCTATAGATGTCTGTTAAGTCCATTTGATTCGATACCTCCAATAATTCTCTTATTTCTCTGTTAGTTTTCTGTCTGATTGACCTGTCTATTGGTGAGAGAGGTGTGTTGAAGTCTCCTACTATTAGTGTGTGTGGTTTGATGACTGCCTTGAATTCTAGCAGTGTTTCTTTTACATAAGTGGATGACTTTATATTAGGGGCATAGATATTCAGGATTGAGACTTCTTCTTGATGAATTTGTTCCTGTTATGAGTATGAAATGTCCATCTCCATCTCTTCTGATTGATTTCAGTTTGAAGTCAATATTGTTAGATATTAGAATGGCCACACCTGCTTGTTTGTTAGGTCCATTTATTTGGAAAACCTTTTCCCAACCCTTTACTCTGAGTAGGTGTCTGTCTTTGTGGTTGAGGTGTGTTTCTTGTAAACAGTAGAATGTTGGATCCTGTTTTCGTATCCAATCTCTAAGTCTGTGCCTTTTTTTGTTTTGTTTATTCAAGTATCGGAAAACACTCTTTCCACTTCCTCCCCTTCTCCCAATACCCTCCCGCTCCCACACTCCCTCTCCTCCTCCCTCACCATTCCCAAGAGCAGTCTGGGTTTCCTGTCCTGTGGGGTATCCAAGTTCCTCTCCCCTCCCTCCGGGTCCAGGAAGGTGAGCATCCAAACAGGCCAGGAACCCAAAAAGCCAGTCCATGCAGACGAAACAAGACCCAGTGCCATTGTCAATGGCTTCTCAGTCTTCATTTGGACCACGGGGGCTCAGTCAACCCCCATGTCAGCCACAGTCAGAGAATCCGGTTTGATCAAATGCTCGTTCAGTCCCAGTCCAGCTGACCTTGGTGAGCTTTCATTCGATCAGTCCCCTTGTATCAGTGGGTGAATGCACCCTTCGCGGTCCTGACTTCCAGTGCTCCAATGTGGGTGTCCGTCTCTATCTCCATCCATCGTCGGATGAGTGCCCCCTCTGATTTTGCTTTCCTTGCTCACGATCTCCCTCCCTCTGCTTCTCATTTGAACCTAGGGAGTTAAGTCCAGTGTTCCAATATGTGCCTCTGTCTCTATCTCCATCCATCGCCATATGAAGGTTCTGTGGTGACATGCAAAATATTCATCAGTATGGTTATGGGCCAAGGCCAGTTCAGGCATCCTCTCCTCTGCTGCCCAGAGTACAATCTGGGGACCTCTCCTTGGGCCTGGGAACCCCTCCAGAATCAAGTCTCTTGCAAACCCTAAAATGGCTCCCTTAGTTGAGATATAAACTTCCCTGCTCCCAGAACCATCCTTCCTCCCTCCCCCGTCCCATTCCCCCATGTCTGTGCCTTTTTATAGGTGAATTGAGTCCATTGATATTAAGTGATATTAATGACCAGTAGTTGTTGACTCCGGTTATTATTTTTTTTTTTGAGTAGTAGATTGTATGTGTTTCCCTTCTTTTAGTTGTGCTTGTGAAGGGTCACTAGATGTCTGAGTTATTGGAGGCAGTATTGGGAGTGTTGGATTCCTTAGGTTGTGATTTTCCTTCTAATACTTTCGGTAAGGCTGCATTTGTAACTACATATTGTTTGAATTTATTTTTATCCTGGAATATATTGTTTTCTCTGTTGATAGTGAACGATAGCTTGGCTGGGTATAGTAGTCTGGGCTTGCATCCATGGTCCCTTAGTTTCTGCAGTAACTCTATCCAGGACCTTCTGGCTTTCAGGGTTTCCATAGAGAAGTCTGGTTAAGTCTGATAGCTTTACCTTTATAAGTTTCTTCACCTTTTTCCTTTGCAGCTCTTAATATTCTTTCTTTAATCTGAATGCTTTGTGTTTTGATCATTATATGTCGAGGGGATGGTTTTTTTTTGATCCAGTCTATTCGGTGTTCTGTATGCTTCTTGAACCTTCATAGGAATATCATTCTTTAGGTTGGGAAAGTTTTCTTCTATAATTTTGTTGAATATATTTTCTGGACATTTGATCTGCAATTCTTCTCCTTCTTCTACCCCTATTATTCTTAGATTTGGTTTTTTTATTATGGCCCAGATTTCCTGAATGTTTTGTGATGAGAATTTGTTGGATTTGCTGTTTTCTTTGGTCAGAGCACTTATTTTCTCTATGGTGTCTTCATAATCTGAGATTCGTTCTTCTATCTCTTGTATTCTATTGGTTATGCTTGTTTCTGAAGTCTCTGTTTGTTTACCTAGATTTTCCATATCCAGCCGGCCCTCAGTTTGTGTTTCTTCATGTCCTCCATATCAGTTTTCAATTCTTGAACTGTTTCCATTACCTGTTTGATTGTTTTTTCTTGGTTTCTCAGGGTGTTGTTTACGGATTTACTCATTTCTTCAAACTTTTTGTTATATTTCTCTTCCATTTCTTTACTCATTTCTTCCATCTTTTTATTATATTTCTCTTCTATTTCTTTAAGTGAGTTATTCATATCCTGTGTAAGGGACTCTATTGCTTTCATAATGACACTGTTTTCCACTTCTTCCGGAGTAGGGTGTTCAAGTCCTTCTGTAGTAAGATCGCTGGGATCTGGTGTTTTCATGTTGTTTTTCAGATTGATGGAGTAATTCTTTCCTTGGCGCCTGCCCATCTCTTCCTTCAAATGCTCTCCAATGGCTCTTCCCTCCCCTGGATCTTCTGCTACAGGATCAGTGCCCCTTGCTTGCCATGAATCTCCCTGTCTGCAGTCCTACATTGCTGCAGGCAGGCTATTAAAACAAAAGAACTCTCTCCTGCCGGGTTGCACTCACCGCCCTGTCCCAGTGCCCACACAGGTTGGGCTGGGGGATTTTATGCCCCGAAAAACACAGAGAGGAAGGCAAGGGGTTCCTGGCTGAAAACAGGGATGGGGTATTAGGAGAGAGGGCTTAGCTGGGGGAAGCCGCCCCTTCGGAATACCCAGGGAGATGAGGGTGGCGGGAAAATTGTGTGTTCCCTTACTGGGCTATTGTGGTGGGTCAGGAGCACACTTACCCCTCCATTGTATCTTCTCTAGTTTTCTCTTCTTTATCTTAGATGTTTGCCTCTTTCCATTTCCTGGCATATCTATCTTTGTGTTTTTGCTGCTTAAGTGGTTGATATGATGAATACATTGCCTTTGGATCGTTAAAGCCTTCTTGTATATTATTGGCTCTTTCTAGATAGACTCAGCTACCAGCATGACATAGCTTAGAGTGATCTGAGAAAATACCAATTGAGAGTATGCCTAGTTCAGAATACCTGATTTAGGTATCTGAGAGAGATTTGTCGATTTTGATTGACAAATTCAATCAAATTTCACTGTGTTGGCATTATCTCTGAGCAAGCAGCCCTGGGATAGATAGGAAAGCTAGTTGAGCACAAGACAGTGACAAAGCAAGAGGGAAAGCCAGAAAACAATGGTTCCACTTGTTTTGCCTTTAGTTATTAGCTTGAGTATCTAGCCTAAGCTCTCATAAGGAAGAATTGTGAAATAGGGTTAACAACCAAATAAACATGTTCATTTCCTGAGTTGCTTTTGATTGCATAATTTAATAACAGCAACAGAGAAGAAATTTGGAACAAAAGTGGGACTCAAAGAGGATTTTGTTGCTGCAAAGAACCTGGGAATGTTGACTCTAATAAGAATGCTTAAGATATTAGAAAACTGGACAAAGAGCTTAATCATCTGTTCTTGTAGGACCTAGAAGATGGGAATGTTGCAAGTAATGGCAGACAGTGGAGATCAAGGTCATAGAATTTTACTGGGCAGTAGACTCTTCATGGAATCATCCAGCTTGCCCATCCTAACTGCCTTGAGAGACTAGGTTAAAGTCCATGGTTCCTGGGTCACTCTATACCTCCCAGTTCCTGACAGACTGTTGCATTCCCTCAGGCAGTGAAGCATTCAGGCTGATTTGTGCTTCTTTGTATGATCACTTAGTAGTCAACGAATCATGAATGCTTAACAGGACAATTGAACTTAGATATTAATCTCGTGTGTGCTGTATAGCTTGCAAACTTCACTATATCCTTTTATAGACATAAGATGCTTGGTCATTTCCCCACTGCCCAGACTCATAATAATTATACAGAAATTTTATTAATTATAAGACTGTATACCCAATAGATTAATCTTCTTATTAAGTAACTTTTATATCTTAAATTAACCTATTTTTATTACTCTGTGTATTGCCACATGGCTGTGACCTATTGGTAAGGTTCCATCCAGCATCTGTCTCCTTCAGTGGCTACATGGCCTCTCTGTGATTCTGCCTTCTTTTTTCCTCTATCTCCATTTGGCATTCCCACCTTGTTCTATTCTGTGCTGCCATAGGCCCAAAGCAGTTTCCTTATTAACCAATGGGAATAAAACATGTTCACAGCATACAGAGGGGAATTGCACAACACCCCCACTTTCTGTCTAAATAAAAAGAAAGGTTTTTAACTTTGATATAGCAAGATTACATATAACAAAAAAATCATCAAGCAAGAATTATAGTTACAATATTTAGTCCATTTAATTTGGCAAATTGAGGAAAATACTCTATCAACTATTCTATCTTTGTGAGTCTAAAGTTTTATATCTAATCTATTATAATTATAAAACTGCCTTTCTTCAACTCCAGCAAAGACTTCAGAAGGATATATATTTCCTAAGTAGTTATAAGCACTTCCAAAACTCTAGAATTGACAAAGACATCTTGCTGCCTGGACCGTTTCCCAAAATTCTTTTGTAACATTGGGGCATCCATCTTCAGTTTACAGGCCCATAGTGTCTGGCAGACTTTTCCATGAAGCAGAAAATTTCAAAGGCAGTTCCACCTATAATGACAGTATCTCAGTCACCTTTTTTGTGTCCTTCAGAATGTCTAACAGACTCTTTCATGAAACAGGTACTGTCTCACCTTTCGGCAACTTTAACAGTCATTTTTTGTAGGTCCTGCTTGTGCAGTTTATACAACATACCATCAAACAATCCAGGCAAGAGCAGTTTCTTGCCCAAATGGCTAGCCTTGTCACATTGAAGACAAATTCCATAACGAGTTTTTGCAATGCCCATCAACCTCTCTGAAATAATTGGTACTACCAAAAGGAGACATGTCTCACTGTCATGCAATGGCCTGTCTTTAAAACATTTAAAATGCCATATTCTGTATGTCTTTGAAAGATTTGAAGAATATCTATCAATATGAAATATATCTCCGTACATCTAGAAAGCCTAGCTAATATGACTCCAAGTTTAACTATTATAAATGAATATCTATTAATTTGTATTCATCAAATACCTTAAACAAGAGCAGAGATTCATTTAACAATATTGACCTTAAATTTGTATCAATAGACCAAAATCTGTACAAATTCAAAATATTATCTCTATATTATGTCCCCTTTAAATGTAAATAAACATTTATAAACAATATTTGAGAATTTTGGAGTAGTTTTCTTCAAATTGCCTTCTGCTTTTTGTTGGTCTAAGTAATTTTGAGGGTTCATGGAACCTATCAGGGGATCTTGGTCCATCAAACAACCTTTTTCTGGAAGGAATCAACAGGTTCTCATCCTCTGCAGAAACAAAAGCAGAACCTTTTTTCGAAAGCAACATATCCTTAGAGCCAAATTTTGAAGTCAAGATACCTTTAAAATATATATTGGTTTGGCTTAGCAGGAACTTGGTGCGTCTATGTCTCCATTAAGCAATTTGTTACATGGTGCACACACTCCCCATTTCAGTGCAGTACCTCCCCAAAGAGACAGAGCTATTTGTGCCAGCACAAAGCAGGAAGCCCTTCCCTAAAGAAGCTGTGCATCAATTGTTGCCAATGCTGAGTCAGGAAGATATCTCTTATAGGAGGTGTGGCACCCTTACTTGCTGTCATCTAACAAAGCCCATCTGGAAAAATATGTCACTTCCAAGAAGTCTTACTTAACTCTGTTCTTTTGTGTCTAGATTTTCTTTAACTCTCTCAGGTTTTTTGTTGATGAAGTTGCCTCATTTTGACACCATTCTGTTGACAGAGGCTCTTGGTTTTCTGGCTGCCCAGAAATAATTACGCAGAAATTATGTTGATTACATCGCTGCTTCGCCAATAGTTTTGGCTTCTTATTAAGTAACACTTACATCTTAAATTATCCCATTTCTATTAATCTGTGTATTGCCAATGGTTGTGGCCTACCAGTAAGGTTCCATCTGGCATCTGTCTCCTTTGGCAGTTACATGGTATCTCCCTGACTCTCCTTTCTTTCACCTCTATCTTTTCTTGGAATTCCTACCTTGCTCTATCATGTGCTGCCATAAACCCAAAGCAGTTTTTTTTTGTATTAACCAATGGGAACAAAACATATTTACAGTTTACAGAGGCAAATCCTATATGATCTTGGAAGCTACAACTGTATTGATCCCAGAAATTGTCATTATCTTCTGTTTTTGAAAAATAAGGAGCGCTTCTTAAAATGCTAAGCACTTCTTATGAACTTAAGCTGTACCATTGGTAGAGTAAATATGGCCTGCCTGCTTGCTCCACATATTACAACATGGCAGAGGCATATTTGCTGCCTCCAAGAGCCATGTACATTGCCCCATTTTCCGGCTTACATGGGGTCTACGTTGCTATTAGAAATCTGCTCACAGACCCCATAGTTGGTCCTCCATGAAGAGTCAGATTTCCCTCTGGCAGCACAGTCTGGAAAGCCGGCATTTCAAAATTTTCAGCTTTATTATTTATTTATTTATTCATTTATTTATTAAAAATTTCCACCTCCTCCCCACCTCTCTTTTCCCTCTCCCTTCCCACCTCCCCTTCCCTATAGTCCTAAGAGCACTAGGGGTTCCCTGCCCTGTTGGAAGTCCAAGGTCCTCCCCCCTCCATCCAGGTCTATAAAGGTGAGCATCCAAACAAACCAGACTGCCACAAAGTCAGTCCATGCAGTAGAATCAAAACCCAGTGCCTTTGTCCTTGGCTTCTCAGTCTGCCCTCATTGACAGCCACATTCAGAGAGTTCAGAACTGGTGGAACTGCTCCACCAGTTCCAGTCCAGCTGTCCTTGGTGAGCTCCCATTAGATCAGTCCCACTGTCTCTGTCGCACCACTCGTGGTCCTGACTTCCTTGTTCATGTTCTCCCTCGTTCTGCTCCTCATTTGGACCTTGGGAACTAAGTCCAGTGCTCCAATGTGGGTCTCTGTCTCTATCTCCATCCATTGCCAGATGAAAGTTCTAAGGTGATATGCAAGATATTCATCAGTGTGGCTATGGGACAAGGCTAGTTCAGGCACCCTCTCTTCTGCTGCCCAAGGAACAATCTGGGAATTTCTCCTTGGACCTGGGAACCCCTCTAGAATCAAGTCTCTTGCAAACCCTATAATGGCTCCCTTAATTAAGATATTTACTTCTCTGCTCCCATATCCACCCTTCCTCCATCCTACCCATCCCATTCCCCCAGCTTTCCCAAATACTCCTCTTCTCCCTTGTCTCTACCCATCTCCCCTTACATCCACCCCTGCACACCCCCGTGCACCCACGTTTTGCCTGGCAATCTTGTCTACTTCCAATATCCAGTAGGATAACTATATGAAAATCTTCAGCTTTTTTTCTGCTACCTCTAAATCAGGAAAACTTCTCTAAAAGGAGCCGCAGCATGTTACCAGTAAGCAAAATCCTTTTGGGGAAATAAATGTGGCTAAACTTCATTTTTTAGTATCTAGAATTCCTTTCCTAGCGCTCTAAGATTTTAAGTGGCTTTTAGTTGGCTGTGTGGGCACCAGTTTGTTGTGGGAAGCCGCTTATTATTTCCCATCTGCTCAGCCCCAAATAATCACACAGAAACTATATTAATTAAATCAGTGCTTTGCCCATTAGCTCTACCTTCTTATTGGCTAACGCTTACGTATTAATTTAATCAATTTCTATTAATTTGTGTATTGTCATGTGTCTGTGGCTTACCAGTTAAATTTCTCAGCGTCTGTCTCTGATGGAGGAGGGTCATCTGTCTATGTGTACTTTCATTGGTTAATAAAGAAACTGCCTTGGCCCTTTAATAGGACAAAAAATTAGGTAGGTGTAGTAATCAGAACAGAATGCTGGGAAGAAGGCAGTGAGACAGATGCCATGACTCTCCTCTCCAAGACAGACACAGGTTAGCATCTTTCCTGGTAAGCCACCACCTCATGGTGCTACACAGATTACTAAATATGGGTTAAAGCAAGATGTGCGAACTCGCCAATAAGAGTCTGAAACTAATGGGGCAGGCAGTGTTTAAATGAATACAGTTTGTGTGTTGATATTTCTGGGTGTGAAGCTAGCCATGCAGGAGCCAGGAGGGAATGCTGCCCACCACTCCTTCTACAACATGACTTCTCTCTGACTCTGCTTTCTTCCTTCCAGCATTCAGTTTAGTTTTCCCACCTACCTAAGTTCTGTCCCAAAGCTCTGTTATAATCCCAAAGCAGTTTCTTTATTAACTAATGATAATCACAGCATACAGAAAGAATTCCACAATTTGAGTTTCTACATCCTCAACCCATTTCCTGTTCTTTGTGCCTGCTGTATTATGGTTGAAACTAATCAGTCAGCTTTCTTCTTTTGCTGTCATAACTTTCCACCATCATAAACTCTATCAATAAATCACACAAAATTCAGTAGAATTTGCTGCTAATTGGTGCTAAGGTGGTTTGGTAGCCTACTGTTTTCATTTTTGTTTGTTATTTTTTGAAGACAAGGTTTGTCTGTGTTGCCCTAGCTGTCCTGAAAGTAGCTCTATATATCAGGCTGGCTTCAAACTCAGAGAATCTCTGACTCCCAAGTCCTGGGATTAAAGGTGGGCTTTTTAGTTTTTATATTGTTGCATAGTGGTTTTGTTCCTATCAAGCATATGGTGTTGTACTGAGCTTCACCCATATCTTGAATTTTAAAATTTGACAGAGGGTATCATTATGTTTCCCAGGATAGCATGTACTCATGACATTAATACTGCCTGTGCCTTCTGTGTTATTGGATTGCAGGTGCATAACCTTCCTGCCTATTTTGTTTGTTTTGAATTTTTATTTTAAAAGAGTGTTATACCTGAATACTTGGATATGCACCATGTGAGTACCTGGTCTTTACATTGATCAAAAGATGGTATTAGAAACCTTGAACTTGAATAATGGATAGTTACTATTCCCCCATGTAAGTCCTTGAGCCCACCTGTATGCAAGACCAGGAGGACTCTTTACTGTTGAGCCATCTTTCCTGCTCTGTGTTTATTATTTGTAGTCAGCATATTAATTTCTATTGATTTCATTTGCCCATTTTTAATTTTTTACAAACACAGTGCCTTTTAGTAAAATCTCATTTATATTGCAGTTTAAGTTGGGGGCACTTCAGTTTTCTGGTAGATGAATAAAGAGTTGAAGTGAATGCGTAACTCTTTGTAGAAACTTCAGAAAAAAAGCTATGAGTTATTTCTAGCTTTTATGCTTGTTTGGTTGATTTTTTCCATGTAAAACAGGTATTTAACATATATTTCTGGCTGCACTAGTAGTGATTGCATGGACTAGGCTGGTATTCAACTCAGAGGCAGACAGATATACATGCCTCTGCCTTCTGAGTGCAAAGATTAGAGAGTCATGATTCAATGCATCCAGAATTTTCATTTATTTACTTTTTTGTAGTTAGGAATTAATCATTCATACAATTTTTTTTATCTGTACTCTGTACTGATGTTCTGTTTATGCATCTTTCATTGTTGGTTAGTAAGCATTTCTCTTGCAAGGTTCTGAACTCATTCAAAGGGTTCAGAAATGGCAGAGGTGAACCTCCTATTCAGTTTGCTTCTAATGTGTCTTGGTGATTAAATTATGATGTCTTTGTCATGGAATAAGTATGGGGAGCACCAGAATTATATGACTATACTGTCAAAGAAGTATACATTTACAATGTTGTCAAAATTATACTTTCTTTTGTACACATGTATGTGATATTTTAGAATTCAGTGACCTATGATGACGTGCATGTCAACTTCACTTGGGAAGAATGGACTTTATTGGATCCTTCCCAGAAGAGTCTCTACATAGATGTGATGGTAGAGACCTACAGAAACCTCAGTACTATAGGTAAGACTGTATTATCTTTTATGTTTCATACAAGGTGACAATTATTCATTGGTTACTGATGCTCTTTTAAATATGGTTAAAAAAGAAGAATGGGGTAAATAAATCAGGCATGGTTGTAAGGTTTGCTTCAAATGGTAAGTAATTTTTTTACAATTTTTAATATAAATCATACAATTTCTGGCATTATATTTTAGGATACAGTTGGGAAGACCATAATTTTGAAGAACATTGTCAAAATTCTAGAAGACATGAAAGGTAATTTTCATGTATAAGCTGATACAAATGTACCTCTGAAGAATTTGCAGTGTATCCTATATGATTTAACAAAAGCATCAGTATAAATAATAAAGTGCATTGATGTTTATTAAATTCTCACAAAATCATATACCTTAATTTCAGATAGGTGAACTACATTTGCAAGCCATTGTTTTAAGAAAGAAGTTAAGAAAACAATGTCTTAACCTATATTACCATTTGAATCATAGTACAATGAAAGCTATTATATTATTGTAAAATTGTCAATCCATTTATCTCATATTATTCATATTATAAAAGATATGCATGTTGAATAGGTGATAAGTATATCTCTAAAACTATCTATTACACTAACAGTCCATAGAAAAGGTAATTTAACCCATACACTTGTGACTGTGTTAAGTTTAGTGAGGGGGCATTTAGAGTTACGAATCAAAGGGCAGCTGTTTTGGAGTTGCCTTAATCCATATACTACAAGTTTATGAGGACACAAAGTCAAACTGTGTGAACTCAATGTGGAAATCTTATATTTGTTATTCTTCCTTTACTAAGTACGTCATTTATTACTCTGGATACAAGACACATGAGCATAGGGATGTGAAAAGATATATCATACCTCTCTCAGAACAAATAGAAAATATGTAGCAGTCCCCATGTTAAGTATACTTATTGAATTTGATGAACCCGTATACAAGTAATATATCAACAAACTGACATTTCAGAAAAGCACCATGAGTACTAGGACTGTGTAAAAACTTCTCTGTGTCCTAATTCACTTAACAAATGTAGCATCACTCGCAGTATAGGAAATGTTATAAATGCAATAAGAGTGGTAAAGCTCTGAGTTTTTTCAGTTCTCTTCAAATATATGAATGTTCTCATACAGAAAAAAAGATTCTGTAATTGTGAACCATATATTGAAGGCTGTTATCAGTTATCTTCAACGATGGAAAGCAAGCCTTAATGAAGGGGAAAAACAATATTGTAAACATGGTGATAAAACCTTAACATATAATTCCTCTTTAAAATAGGACTAAATTGTAAAATTAACTTAATCAGATAAAAATATTCAACAATGTATTAAATGTAGTAATGCTTTCACATGTACCATTATCATTGTAGGCTTGAAAAAAGTCAAACTAGAAAAAAGCGTTCTGCATATTCTCAATGTGTTAAAACTTTTGCATATGACAGTCATCTTCACAGTCATGAAAAAACAAATACTAGATTGAAATGTTATGAAGAAAATGAGTGTGGTAATGCCTTTTCACATCACAGTCATCTTCAAATGCATAAACAAATATGCACTGGAGAGAAACCCTATAAATGTAATCAGTGTGGTCAAACTGTTGCACATTATAGTGATCTTAAAAGGCATGAAAGAACCCATACTGGAGAGAAGCCCTATGAATGTAATCAATGTGGTAAAGCCTTTGCACATCACAGTCATCTTCAAAGTCATGAAAGAAGCCATACTGGAGAGAAACCTTATGAATGTAATCAGGGTGGTAAAGCCTTTATACATTACAGTGATCTTAAAAGGCATGAAAAAACCCATACTGGAGAGAAACCCTATGAATGTAATCAATGTGGTAAAGCCTTTTCACAGCACTGTAGTCTTCAAAGTCATGAAAGAACCCATACTGGAGAGAAACCCTATGGATGCAATCAATGTGGTAACGCCTTCGCACATCACAGTCATCTTCAAAGTCATGAAAGAACCCATACTGGAGAGAAACCCTATGAATGTAATCAGTGTGGCAAAGCCTTTGCACAGTACAGTAGTCTTCAAATGCATAAAATAACCCATACTGGAGAGAAACCCTATGAATGTAATCAGTGTGGTAAAGCCTTTGCACAGCACAGTCATCTTAAAAGGCATGAAAGAACCCATACTGGAGAGAAGCCCTATGGATGTAATCAATGTGGTAAAGCCTTTTCACAGCACTATAGTCTTCAAAGTCATAAAAGAACCCATACTGGAGAGAAACCCTATGAATGTAATCAGTGTGGTAAAGCCTTTGCACATCACAGTCATCTACAAATTCATGAAAGAACCCATACTGGAGAGAAACCCTATGAATGTAATCAGTGTGGTAAAGCCTTTGCACAGCACAGTCATCTACAAATTCATGAAAGAACCCATACTGGAGAGAAACCCTATGAATGTAATCAGTGTGGTAAAGCCTTTGCACGGCACAGTCATCTTCAAAGACATAAAAGAACCCATACTGGAGAGAAACCCTATGAATGTAATCAGTGTGGTAAAGCCTTTTCACAGCACTGTAGTCTTCAAAGTCATGAAAGAACCCATACTGGAGAGAAACCCTATGAATGTAATCAGTGTGGTAAAGCCTTTGCACAGTACAGTAGTCTTCAAATACATAAAAGGACCCATACTGGAGAGAAACCCTATGAATGTAATCAGTGTGGTAAAGCCTTTACACGTCACTGTAATCTACAAAGTCATGTAAGAACCCATACTGGAGAGAAGCCCTATGAATGTAATCAATGTGGTAAAGCCTTTGCACATCACAGTCATCTACAAATTCATGAAAGAACCCATACTGGAGAGAAACCCTATGAATGTACTCAATGTGGTAAAGCCTTTGCACAGTACAGTAGGCTTCAAAAACATAAAAGAACCCATACTGGAGAGAAACCCTATGAATGTAATCAGTGTGGTAAAGCCTTTTCACAGCACTGTAGTCTTCAAAGTCATAAAAGAACCCATACTGGAGAGAAACCCTATGAATGTACTCAATGTGGTAAAGCCTTTGTACGGTACAGTAGTCTTCAAAAACATAAAAGAACCCACACTGGAGAGAAACCCTATGAATGTAATCAGTGTGGTAAAGCTTTTGCATGTCTCAGTAATCTACAAAGTCATGAAAGAACCCATACTGGAGAGAAACCCTATGAATGTAATCAGTGTGGTAAAGCCTTTGCACGGCACAGTCATCTTCAAAGTCATGAAAGAACCCATACTGGAGAGAAGCCCTATGAATGTAATCAATGTGGTAAAGCCATTGCACATCACAGTCATCTTCAAAGTCATGAAAGAACCCATACTGGAGAAAAACCCTATGAATGTAATCAGTGTGGTAAAGCCTTTGCACGGCACAGTCATCTTCAAAGACATAAAAGAACCCATACTGGAGAGAAACCCTATGAATGTAATCAGTGTGGTAAAGCCTTTGCACATCACTGTAATCTTCAAAGTCATAAAAGAACCCATACTGGAGAGAAACCCTATGAATGTAATCAGTGTGGTAAAGCCTTTGCACGGCACAGTCATCTTCAAAAACATGAAAGAACCCATACTGGAGAGAAACCCTACGAATGTACTCAATGTGGTAAAGCCTTTGCACAGTACAGTAGTCTTCAAAAACATAAAAGAACCCATACTGGAGAGAAACCCTATGAATCAGTGTGGTAAAGCCTTTTCACAGCACTGTAGTCTTCAAAGTCATGAAAGAACCCATACTGGAGAGAAACCCTATGAATGTAATCAGTGTGGTAAAGCCTTTGCATGTCTCAGTAATCTACAAAGTCATGAAAGAATCCATTTTGGAGCGAAACTGTAGAGAGCTGCTTTGTGCCACGCCTTAAAGATCGCACTGGCTTCTGCCTTTCATCCCCCCAATCAATGAGTGCTCTCTAATCATAAACATTTCCATTTTTGGCCAAAATTTGTAATCAGGCTTGCTTCTGCGTACCTGGGCCTATCCCCATTTCCCATGTGGCTTGCTGGGTTGGCTACCCAGAGGCTATTCTAGCTTTGAGGGGGCTTTCCCCGGGGTCAGAAGGTTGTTCAAGGTTCCTGAATAAACTATAGTTAGAAGAGTCTGTGTTGCGTCTTTTTTGCTGGTCAAAGCGGACGCCACAAGTGGTGGCCCCTATGGAGACCCTTCTTTTCAAGGACGCTGAAATTTCTGCAGCCAGGGCAGTACACTGGAAAGTTCCCAGGTAAGTTGGGAATCCGCAATAAAAGCATGGCTTAATTGCTCTACTCTGTAACTAAAGAGAGAACAACCGCGACAAGAGCGTGGGGGGGTGGTAATTGCTCTACTCTTTAGATAAAGACAGAGCGTAGTGCGGTTTCGCAATTTGATGAACCAAAAGTAAAAAGAAAAATAATTATGGGTGCTTCTCAGTCGCAGCCAATTTTCTTGGCTCTTAACAAACTGCTACGTTCAAAGAATTTAAAGATAAAAGGAAGTACTTTGGAGAGGTTTCTGAACGAGTGAGATACCATTGTACCCTGGTTTGCCATTTCAGGGAGTCTCTCGATATCATCGTGGGAGAAGCTAGGGAGAGACCTAGATTTTGCCTTTGTGCAAGGGACCCTTAAGGGTGGGGTTAGGCCAGTTTGGAAACTAGTTAGAATCTGTCTTGAGGACCAGCACTGCAGTGAAGCGGTAGAAGATGGCCAGGCAGCGCTGGAGATGTTGCAGGAGGAATGGTCAGAAAAGTCAGAGAAGGCAAGCAGTGAAAGGAACCATCAGAAGTGGGGAAAGTTATACCCAGACCTCTCTGAATTAAAAGAGTCAGAGGGAGGATATCCAGAATCGGCTGAGTCAGATAAGGAGCTGCAGGTGCTCATAAAAAATATTGGAGAAGGGAAAATTAAGAAAAAGGGAGAGAAAAAAGGAGAAAGGAGGTTCAAAAGCTCCGACACCTCATTCCATGACACCCTCCACCACTCCACCTTATGTGGGACGAGGCCAGGACAGCTCCGGACGCACATTTTGTCCGGGTGTCTGGAAAGTGGTGAGAACTGAGCTATCACTAGCGTATCCAGTGTTTCAGGATCCACAAGGGAACAGATATGAGGATCCTTTAGATTTTAAGATTATTAAATCTCTGACTGAGACTGTAAGAACTTATGGAACTAGCGCTTCCTTCACGGTGGCACAGATAGAAGCCCTGAACCTATATTGCATGACGCCCAGCGGTTGGAGTGGGCTTGCTCGTGCGTGTTTGAGCCCAGGACAATATCTATACTGGAGAGCCTTTTTTTTCAAAGTTTATTAAAATATAAAAGTTTCCATTTTCACCCCTCCTCCCAACACCCTCCCACTCCCCCCACTCCCTCTCCTCTTCCCTCTCCATCCCTAAGAGCAGTCAGGGTTTCCTGCCCTGTGGGTAGTTCAAGTTCCTCCCCACTCCCTCCAGGACCAGGAAGGTGAGTATCCAATCAGACTGGATCCCCCAAAATCCAGAATATACAGAGGAAACAAGTCCCAGAGTCATTGTCAATGGCCTTTTAGAAAGACTTCGGGCCAGCCACATTCAGAGAATCCAGCCTCCTCCAGAGAATCTGGTTGGATCAAGCGCTCCTTCAGTCACTGGAGAGCCTTTTTGATAGAGTTTGCAAACCAGGAAGCAGCTGCCAATCAAGCAGTAGAAAACCATGCTTGGGACAGGGACATGCTACTTGGCCAGGGTCCCTTTGCCAATCAGCAGACCGGGTACCCAGTTCAAGTCTTTGAACAAGTTAATAGAATTGGCATTAGAGCCTGGAAGGCCTTGCACAACCAGGGGGAAGTGAGTGGCAATCTTACTAAGATCCCGCAGGGCTCCACTGATCCATTTTCAGACTTTGTTGCTCTCATGGTTGAGGCTGCAGGCAGACTCTTTGGGGATCCAGATCAGGCTATGCCACTGATAAAACAGCTGGTGTATGAACAATGCACGAAGGAATGCAGAAATGCTATAACCCCTTACAAAAGCTGAGACCTTGAGGCATGGATGAAGGTTTGTAGAGAATTGGGAAGTCCGCTTACAAATGCAGGCCTAGCAGCAGCAGTGATTCAACTAACACAAGGAAAAAGAGCAGTTTCAGGTGCCTTTAAGTGTGTCATAGTGGGAAATTTAAAACGGCAGTGTCCAGAAAGAGGAGGCACCCTTCAAGGGCCTAATGGTCAACGTTCAGCTCAGCCAGACATATGTCCAAGATTTAAAAAGGGGAAACATTGGGCAAATGAGTGCCGGTCTCTAAAGGATATAAATGGCCAGCCTCTGCCTCAGATGCCTGCAGCCTCCCATTCGAGAAATGGGCAGTGGGGCCCCCACCACCAGGGCCTGTGAATATATGGGGCAGTTGAGTGTCAGAATGGGGACACATGCCAGGGGGCGTGGCTTATTCTCCGACATCCAAAGGACCACGGAGAGCCACTGTGGGCTCAACAGGACTGACCCTCCGTGCTACCACCACGCTCGTATTAACCCCTAGAATGGGGGTCCAGCTTGTAGAATTGGACTTTAAGGGGCCTCTTAATTTAGGAACAGTAGGGTTACTTATAGGGAGGTCTTCCGCAACGTTGAGGGGACTAAGAGCTCATCCTGGAGTTATAGATCCAGATTATACTGGAATAGTCAAAATTATGGTGGAGTCACCTAGGGGCATTTCTGCAATTTCTCCTGGAGATCGGATTGTTCAGCTCATACTCCTTCCCAATCTTCATGGGAGGTTTGAAGCCTGCCCTGCAGAAAGAGGAAATAGAGGTTTTGTCTTCTCGGGCACAGATTTAACCCTTTTGTCCCTTGACTTGGACCAACAGCCAGTTTTAACGCTTAAAGTAGATGGAAAGTACATTCTTGGCCTGTTGGATACAGGTGCTGATAAAAGCATCATAGCCAAGAAGGATTGGCCATCAGGATGGCCGATTCAAATTTCCTCTCAAACCTTACAAGGCCTGGGTTATGCAAAAGCCCCAGATATGAGTGCTAGACAGTTGCAATGGAGCGACGATGAAGGCCATCCAGGGAGTATTCAGCCTTATGATCTAGAGCTCCCCGTTTCCCTGTGGGGGAGGGATCTGCTGAAAGACATGGGATTTAAACTCAGTAATGAGTATTCCCCAGCTTCACAACAGATGATGACAAAGATGGGCTATCATCCAAGCCTCAGATTGGGAAAAAGATTGGAGGGACAGAAAGACCCTATATCTTTATAGCAATGCCCTTCTCAGCAGGGGCTGGGGGACTCTCCCAAGCATATTCCAACTGGCATTTATGGTCCCCTGCCTGTTGGGATGTTTGCGCTCTTAACAGGAAGATCCAGTCTCAATGCAAAAGGGGTGCATGTCCATTTAGGCATTATAGATGCAAACTATGAAGGAGAAATACAAATTTTGATGTCAGCTGCAGCTGATATCCAGTTTGCTAAAGGAGATCGTATGCTCAGTTGTTACTTTTGCCTTATCTACCTATTGGCTATTCAGCAGCAAGCCGAAAAGGGGGTTTTGGTAGTACTGATGAGATAAATGTTTTGTGGACAGCTCAGATAACAAAAGTACAACCTAAGCTAAAAATTCAACTGGCAGAACGCAGTATCTTTGGGCTGGTAGATACTGGTTCTGACATTACTATTATAAATTTGGAGGAATGACCTTTGTCCATCCCTTATCAGGTTGTCCCCTGCCAAATTAGAGGAGTAAGTAGCACTCCTGTCAATTCCATTGGTCAAGCTACAACATTTGTTTCCATAGTGTCTGAGGATGGCCAGGTTGCGGTGTTAAAACCCTATATGATGGAAGTAACCATTACTATATTGGGACGAGACCTGCTGGAGCAATGGGGAGCTCACATTCAATTTTAGTATTAGGAAATCTTGCTGTTGCTCTTTCCACAGATGGAACCCATAAAACTTTTGTGGAGTTCGGAAGAACCTCTGTGGATTGAGCAATGGCCTCTTAAAAAGGAGAAATTGGAAGCCGCTTATTCTTTAGTACACGAACAATTACAGAAGGGCCATATAGAGCCCTCTACTTCCCCTTGGAATTCACCTATTTTTGTTATTCAAAAGAAATCTGGTAAATGGAGATTGCTGTCTGATATACAGGGGGGTTAATGCTTCCATGTTTCCCATGGGAGCTTTGCAGCCTGGCATTCCATCACCAGTGGCACTTCCTCAAAATTGACCTATGATTGTTATTGAGCTGCAGGATTGTTTTTTTTACTATCCCCATGCACCCTGAGGATAAAAAACGATTTGCTTTTTCCTTGCCCCAAATTACTCATTGTGGTCCCCATCATCGATTTCAGTGGAAAACTCTGCCTCAGGGTATGATGAATTCACCCACATTGTGTCAACTTTACGTTGATGCAGCTTTGAATCTGGTGCGTCATTTCTGGCCTCGTTTTTGTATTTCCCATTATATGGATGATATTTTGTTTGCTGGACCAGATATTGAGGAATTGGAATCCCTATTAAAAGTTTTGCCCACTTATTTTGAACCTTTTGTCTTGGTAATCGTTCCAGAGAAAATTCAAAGAGATTTGGTGGTAAATTATTTAGGGTATGTAGTATCTCGTACTACTGTTCGCCCTCAAAAGGTATCCTTGCGAAGGGATAGTTTGCAAACTTTAAATGATTTTCAGAAATTATTAGGGGATATTAATTGGCTTCGCCCAACATTAGGAATAACTACCTATCAGTTACATAATTTATTCTCTTTGTTACACGGAGATTCTTCTCTTACTAGCCCCAGGAACCTCACCAAAGAGGCAGAAGCAGAGTTACAATATGAGCAACAATTGAAAGAAGCCTTTTTAGAACGTATTGATCCTTTGCAGCCTTTAACTCTTTATATTCTTGATACATGGAAATATCCCATCGCATTACTTGGTCAGGCGCTGCGCCCAGCTGAATGGATTTATACTCGACATCGCTTTGCAAAAAATATTATGCCCTATGAGCAGCAGATTGCCTTATTAATTGAGCAGGGTAGACAGAGGGCTATAACTCTAACAGGTATGGATGTTGCATTTATAATTGTTCCATTAGCTAAGGATAGATTTGAATATTTATTACAGACATCTCAAGAATTCAAATAGCTTTAGCCTCCTTTACTGGTAATATTGAATATCATTTTCCATCTAGTAAATTATGGGATTGCTTCCACAGACAGCAATTTGTTATAAATGACATAGTTGCTAGGTATCCCCTAGCAGCACCCACCATGTTTGCACATGGCTCTTTTCAAAAATGTGCCTCTTGGACCATTGATAAGTATTGAGTACAAAATACAGATTTGGGGTCAGTTCAACAGAATGAATTATTTGCAGTCATTAAGGTATTACAGGAATTTCCTTGTGAAGTTAATATTGTAGCAGATTCAGCCTATGTAGTGGGCGTGGTACAAAACATTTATAATGCAGTTACTTATTCCCCAAAACAATCCTTATTATCTCTTTTTAAATCCTTACAGCATTTATTGCAGCATCGCAATAACAAACTATATATTACCCATGTTCGCTCTCATACTTCCTTGCCTGGGCCTATTACTTATGGAAATGCTCAGGTAACTAAATTACTAGCCTTTATTACTCCTGAAGAAGACCATGCCCTGTATCATTCCAATGCTGGCCATTTACATATACAGTATAAAATTCCATATCAGCAGGCAAAACAAATAGTTAAAGATTGCCCTGTTTGTCATCCCATGCATCTTCGCATTGTACCTTCTGGAATTAACCCTAGAGGTTTATCTCCCAATGAATTGTGGCAAATGGATGTTACTCATGTAGTTGCATTTGGTCGCTTATCCTATGTACATGTGACCATAGATACTTATTCTAAATTTTTGTGGGCCACTGCTCTCCCTGGAGAATGCACACAACATGTTATTCAACATTTGTTCAAGACTTTTGCAATTATGGGTGTGCCAACCATCTTAAAAACTGATAATGGACCTGCTTATACCAGCCAGCATTTTGCACGCTTTTGTGCCTTGCATAATATAATTCATAAAACAGGCATTGAATATAATCCTCAGGGTCAGACCCTTATTGAGCATATTCATGGTACTTTAAAAATGCAAATTAAAAAATTAAAAAGGAGGATTTTGGAATGGAATTATTTTACACCTTACACAATAATGCAAGAACTATATTACATCAAACACTGTTTATTTTGAATTTTCTAAATTTACCACAAGGAGAGATATTGACTAGAGCAGAGAAGCATTTTACAGAGAAAGAAGGATATCCACATCTGAATCAATCAGTATGGATAAAATTGGCTAAGGATACCGAATGGCAGCCAGGAGTGTTAATACATAGAGGCAGGGGATATGGTCTTGTCTCCATAGGCAATGGACAACAACAATGGATACCCGCACAATGGATCCAGGCATGGCCCGATAAGAATGTCTCCGTATCTGCACCAGAGGGCTCGCAATCAGAGCCCCCCATTGTCTACACCACCTGATATTCCTGTGCAGGCCATGGCGCAGCTGACTCTTCAACCACGTAGACGCCGACCTCGACATAATCAGGCCACACCTTTACCTACTTGGGGGCAAATTAAAAAATTAACTTTTGAAGGACAAAAGATTTTGGCTCGTACAGGCAAAACACCTAACGTGAAAAACCTGTTTCTGGCTATGTGTGCTTTGTTGTCTGTAACCTCTTCTGTGGAAGCGGGAGTAAATTACCGGACCTATATCCCTAATCCACCTTTGTTTGAGCCGGTGTTTTGGGGAGATGTGGACGCATCTATCTTTACTTACCCAGCCATCCTGCCCCCCCCCCCTTCATGGGGCAATTTGACACACCTTAACAAAGATGATGGAAGTGCTTATAATTTTTCTCATACAGGCTCAGGTTTGCCCATCTGCCTTGGCAAGCCTCCTTGCTTGCCATTTGGGTGGCAGCATTGGCTGCTTCCTGGGAATCGTACTAAAACATCACGCACTTGGCTACAGCAGGTATCTGCTTGGTCTATTAATGTGACCTGGAATAACGTTAAATTTGCTGATGAACTGACTATTCCATATTGCTCTGACTTTACATATGTTGATTTGAGACA
This sequence comes from Myodes glareolus, assembly GCF_982192425.1. Taxonomy (NCBI): domain Eukaryota; kingdom Metazoa; phylum Chordata; class Mammalia; order Rodentia; family Cricetidae; genus Myodes; species Myodes glareolus. The sequence continues at coordinate 1,369,385 of NC_142027.1, read as the reverse complement.
TCAGTACTTTTCCTGGCAAGAATGTCAAGGAAAGTTTGGGAAGCGCATGGACCCCTACGTTGTGTGGGTGGTGCCGGAGAATTATCTGTATTCTGTCAATCATGTGTTTTAATAAAACGCTGATTGGCCAGGCAGGAAGTATAGGCGGGTCAACCAGACAGGAAGTAGAGGCGGAGTAATGAGAATAGGATAAGGCTAGAGAAGAGAAAGGTTCCTCAGCCATTCCTGCGCAGACCACCGAAGAGGCAACATGTAAGCTGTCACACTGAGAAAGGTACTGAGCCCATGTGGGTAACGTAGATAAGAATAATGGGGTAACATAAATTATAAGAGTTAACAAGAAGCCTGACCTAATGGGCCAATCAGTTTATAACCTAATGTAGACTCGGTGTGATTTTCCTTGGTACTTGCTGGCTTGTTGGGGTACTGGGCGGGACAGAAACCCCAACAAGCCGGCCCTCGTGTTACAGCGTGGGGACCATATGGACAATTTATTAACACTTGCTCTGAATGGAATTTGACATTGTGTGATTTATCTCAAACCACTAGGATGCCTGACCCTAAAGAGGGTATCGTGACTGGTTCCCGCCTGATGGCCTGGGGAGATTGTGGCATCGCAGATTTGCGGATGGCTTCGCTCTCTGCTCCTGCAGCTGTGCAGACACACCTTTGGAAGATTGCTGCCGTGTTGAAACCTGTTATGCTGTTTAATGGGTCATTTAGTGGGACTGCTCAATCTGCTTCTAGTTATTCATTTACCCTTTTTCAAAAATATAATGTTACTGCCTGTGTGCCTTTTCCGTATGTTTTTCTTGTTGGAAAGGTTACTTTTGGGCTAGGAATGTCCTGCCCCTCTTGCCGTTTGTATTCATGTCTTAATACCTCTGTTTCTTTACAACCTGGGGACAGCATTGTGCTTCTGCAACAAAGAACCCATATTTGGCTACCCATTAAACTGGGCCAGGAATGGTCCCAGAATCCTGTTGATACTATTGTGATGGAATTTTTTACCAAACTTCTTAAGCGCACTAAGCGTATGATTGGAGTGGTTCTGGCAGTTGTTTTAAGTCTTATAGCTGTAGCCACGGTAGCCACCATGTCAGGAATGGCTCTACATCCTTACCTCCAGACTAAGCATTTTGTTGAACAATGGCATAAAGATTCCCATGAGCTGTGGTTAGCCCAAACACAGATTGACACATGACTGCAGACTCAAATTAACATTCTCAAGCAAACAGTTAACTGATTTGGGAAGAAGGTTTTGGTTATAGAAAGACAAATCTGGGTTAGGTGTGATTGGAATTCCACTACTTTTTGTGTGACCAGCTTGCATAATAATGACTCTGAACATGATTGGCAATTAATTCAGCAATACTTAGAAGGAAATATATCTGCTTCTAAGATTATTAATAGCCTACAGTTAAACATACAAGAGGTATTTGGCCGACAGTTTGAGCATGATGATGTTCCGGCCTTGGCTGATGCATTCCTGAAACAACTGGAAGGATTAGACCCTCAAGGTCTTTTACAAAGTCTGTCCCATACTGCAGGAGGCATGGGGATTGTATTACTCGTGCTCCTACTCCTGATTATTATTTTATACTTCGCTTGCATTCGGTCCACACATAGCTCACTGGTCACTCTGTGGAAGGCAGTAATTTTTAAAAATTTAAAGAAAAAAGAAGAAGTTGTGGAAATTTGGAGACTGTGTTATAAAATGCAGGGATCGTGCCACCCGTGCCAGGGGAGGTGTTGAGTACTACCTTGGAATCTAAGAGAAGTTCCATGGAATGCTATGGGACATTTCAGAGTGACAAGCCCTCTGACTTTTAATTCTGAGAGCAAGTATCACATGCCCTGTGGTTTGTGGAAGTGGCTGCCCTGAGGTTGCAGTCTCAGCTTGAAGCAACTATTCTACTCACTGAAGGAAATCTTAGAATAGATTGGGACAGTGAGATAATGTCTCTAGAGGCCCTTGTTTAAAATAGGCTAGAATGTTTTGAAAGCCCCCAGACCACTCTTGCTACATTAAGCTGCTTTGTGTGCATAATCTAAATAAGTTCTTGGTTAACTCATGATCTATAGTTCCTCTTTTAGGTAAAACTGTTGATTGAAGCAATTGTTTCTAAAGTGTATAAAAGGATAACTTAATAAACATACAGCATGCAGATGCAAGTGCTGTTTTCCACCCTGCATCCCCTGTGTCCTGGTTTGTTCGGCACTCTTACCCGGGGATCCCCGACGAACTAGATGTCGACACATGATGACCATGTACAGTAGTGGGTTACAAATGGCCACAAAGTGATCATAGGCCATCACAGCCAGCAGGAAGATTTCAGTGATCACACATGTGCAAAATAGATAGAATTGGACCAAACATGCCAGGAAGGATATGTCTTTGTCCTTATTGAAGATGTTAGCCAGCATTTTGGACACTATGGTGGAGGAGTAGCAGAAATCCACAAAGTACAGGTGGCTGAGGAAGAAGTACATGGGGGTGTGCAGTTGGGAGCTGACCTGAATCAGGGCTGTCATGCCCAGGTTGGCTAAGACAGTCACCCCATAAATGAGAAGGAACACCAAAGAGAGGACAACACTCACCTCAGGGACATCTGACAATCCCGGAGAATGAATTGTGCCACAGAGGTGCAGTTTCCCTCAACCATGTGTTACATTTAAAAGTGGTTGGAGAAACGAACTACATTATTCATGTACTTTAAAATGTAGCTTGGCCTCTCTGTTACAAACAGATTCTGGTTGTGGGGTTGTAAATATCTGTAATGATATAAGAAAATGTACATCTGAATTTATCCTTGACCAAGGCCTTGATAATAGAAATGCATAAAGTCTACAGTTTAATTCAGCAAAGCAAAATTAAGATCTGTGCATTGTATGCAATGGTTTTACTTTTTTTCTTAATTGTGACATTATAGGAAAAAGTTTGAAGCATTACTTATTCAATGCTTTATTTAACTCCCTGATCTCTAAGATTTATATTCCTTCCACCTAGAAGTCTCATCTAGATAACGAGTCCCATATTTTCAAAACATTAAAGTCCTGGAATTAACTTCTAAGTTTAGAGGTGGCCTTTACTGTCTCCAGAAAAACTTATATGACTGATGTGATGAGTTATTTGCTTCTGTTATTTTAAAATTGGGAGAATGAAGTTAGTTTCTATACTGTCATTTACAACTGTGAAATAATCACACAGATTTCGGTAATTTTAAGAATTATTTCCAGTCATGCTTCAGTAAATAAACATCTTTGAGTGCTATTTTCCACCTTCTGTTCATGGGTCTTCAGCTTAAATATATATATATATATATATATATATATATATATATATATATATAAAATATCTTTTAAAATATATTGGTTGAATCTCTTGGGAAATTGAAAGATAATTTCTAATCAAGATGTTGACCAAAAATCTTTAAGAAGACTGCCTACTGATTATTGTAAATTATTTAATGTGCTAAAGCATATAAATCAGTTGGGCAGTGGTGGTTCATACCTCTATTTCCAGCACTAGGGAGCAGACAGGAGGGTCTCTATGTTAGAGACAGTATGAGTTACCAGATAGCCACAGCAGTTACACAGAGAAACAAAATCAAAACCAAACCAAACCAAACCAACCAACCACCACCACCACTACCACCACCAACAACAAAAAACTCAAAACTAAAAACCAAAACCAAAACAACAACAAAAGAGTTTATAAATCAAGTGAACAAAAGAGGGTGATTCAGAAATTTCATTAATAGTTATGAAAACACATTACTTGATTTTATGTTTTTTATAATATGATCTCACAAAATACAAGAGAAAATAGTAAGTTCAAAACATGATAATTATAGGGTGAAAATAAACTGCATGTTTTGCTTTTTCCATTCTATTTGAATAATTTTTATTCTTATTATGTTTTAACAAAGAATTTATAGTATAACCAGACTCTAAAGCAAGTATTATCCAATAGGGGAAAATCCAAATATTGAACTGTAAGAAGCTATTATTTTAATGTATCCCACCACAAAATAATGTATCTATGCAGATCCAATCATCCAACCAACCTGTCAAATGAACATCACATGCCACCCTCTTCTCCTGATATTATCAGTACAGAAATGCTATCGTCTTTATGTGTGTGTATATGATTCTAAAGCTTCTGAAAACAAGCACCAATCTCTGTGGGATATCATTGTAACAACAAGGAAATTACTCCCTCTGGAGATTCAATTATTAGTATAATGAGTTATAAAATTAATCAGTGTGATTCAGTGTATCCTAAGATAACAATATTTAGTTCAAGTTTCTTGATGAACAATGTATGCTACTACTGGGCATTACCTCTGTGTAATATGTAAATAGGTGGCATAAGAGATGTTTTTCTTATTTCTACAGTCCAGTACAGACATAATAAAGGGTGAGAAGTCACCATTGAGTTTCCCCACAGAAGAGAGAGATATGATGAATACTGCTGAGTTCTCTCTACACTCCAAGTGATACACTTACAATAACTACTGTCATAATCCAAGTTATAAAGTTGAATGTGGTCAGTATTTCTATGTCACTTTTATAGATGAGGTGACTAGAACAGGCAGATGATGCACAGCATCCTCGCAGATGCCTCACATAAGTGGTCTTAGGGGTCTCCATTTAACTTAGACCCAGAGATATTAAGACCTGTTATTGGATTTCGGTTCATCTTTTAAAACTACTTGGCATTTCCTTTAAAACCATTACTCATCAGCTTAATATAAACATAACACCTTATTATATTTTTGCTATGGGTTTTCTTTTTGATAGTGTTTACTATTGAAAATAGACATGGATTTAATGAATAGTTGTCACTAAGTATTTTATACCTTTTCTATGCACCTTTTCCTATCTTCTCAATTCCCAATCCCTTGTGTTTGTGTATCTATAAGTCAACCACTAGTAATAAACAAATTTTGATGCACTGTGAACTGTACTCCAGAATATAGTCCTGAATTCATATTCTTGGGAATTTACTTAATCTTTTTTTAACTCTTGGTTTTATTGCACTATGCTACACTAAATTTATTATCATGTCTTCTTGTTATCTTTTTGGCTGTAACTATATTGTAGGAGAATTTTACCTTTTATATTACTGTATGTTAATGAGCACACAAAGTAGTTTGTTTTGTTATGTTATTTGATCACAAATATGTTTTCTTTACTGATTTTATTCTTTAAAATGTCTTTTGTATAATATGGTCTATACACAATGGTTCCCTTCTTCTCAGAATGCCCCATCTACAACTTTTTATAGTATGTATTCTATTATGCTTATTTGATTCTGACTATGTTCAACCTGTTCAATACTATCATATTGCCACTTTGTAGGTTCATAAAATGTAAGTTAATATATAGGAACAAATATAGATACTGAATACAATTCTTGAATATAAGAGAAAAATCCATTTTTTTGTAACTCTGATTTATTTCATTAACATAATCTCCAGCTTGATCTATCTTCCTACAAAGGACATAAATCTGTTCTTTACTTTGAAATAAAAATTAGTAATAAATAATATGGTTCTCTTTCTTCCTCTATGTTTGCTGGCACCAGGCCCAGGGAGATAGAACAGCAAAGTCAAGCAGGGTTCAGATAGCTGTGAGTATGGCAGAAAGAACTTTCAGGTGCCAGCCTCAGTAAGATAGCTCAGTTTAATGAAGCCAGGAGGCAGGTTCATATGGTTCAGGTCAGGGGGGAAGGGAGGCTAACAAGGAAGGGAATGTACCTAATTTACATATGCAGACTTAATTGAGGACAAGAGAACATGGTGAACCCATTCAAATTCCATAGCATGGGAAAAGGGAAGGGGCTTGTGTGTTAAGTCAAACAGAATTTGCAGGAAGGTTTTAATGCAAGGTCATGCTCTAAATAAAGTCAGGCATGTGATCCTAGAGACTCAATCCAAATAAGGTAGAAATGGAGTCATGCTGTAAAGGGAGTTCTTCATATTACACCAAGTTCAGAAAGCTGAATGGACATGGTGAACTTCAAATGCAGGGTATTCCAACAAAATTATAAATTCATCATAACTTTTATTCTCAATTAAAATGACTTGATTCACTATAATCAAACTCACCAATGAATCAGATATATAAGATAAATTTTATTTATTATTATTATCATTATTATTATGATTATTATTATTATTATACATCCCTATTTTAGTTCTCTCTCCCTCTTTTCTACCCAGTTCCTACCCTCACACTCCCTCTGTTATCAATCCATTCCTCCTCCTTTTCTCTCCAGAAGAGAGTGGGCCTCCCATGGATATCAACCAAACATGACATATAAAGGAAGACTAGACACCTCCACTAGTATTAAGGCTAAACCAGGCAACCCAATATTAGGGAAAATGTCCCCTTAGCAGACATAAGAGTCTGAGACAACCCCTGCTTTCACTGTTAGGATTTCTACAAGAAGACCAAGTTACACAACAGTAGCATATATACAGAATGCCTATGTCATTATCATACAGGCCCCCTGGTTATTGGTTCAGACTGTAGTTTCCTATGAACACAGGTTAGTTGATCTATGGAATTTAAGATGTCCTTGACCCCCTCTGTTTTCTATAATCATTCCTCCCCATCTTTCACCAGTTTGTAAGAGTGCTACCTAATATTTGGCTGTGGGTCTCTGTATCTGTTTCTTTTAGTTACTGGATGAAGCCTCATCAGAATGATGGTTTGGATAGGCACAAATCTATGAAAAAAGGAGAATACTATTAGGAGTCATTTATTTGATTTTTTCTGTTCATATTTGATTCTATCTTAGATCTCTGGTGTATCTAACTGCTGGAACCTGGTCTTTCAAGCAGATGTAAGATGGATGGAATCTCAAAGTAGTTTTAAATTTCTTTTCTCTGATAGCTAAGTATATTGGATATTTCTTTTTTCTCTCAAACATTTGAGACTTCTCTTTTTAGAGCTGAACCCATTTTTAAATTGGATTATTTATTTTTCTATGTCTATTTATTTAGTTCTTTATATATTTTTCTAAATCAGCCCTTGATTTGATGTGAGGTTTGTAATTTTCTCCCATTTCATAGGTTGTCATTTTGTCTTGATAGTATCCTTTGCCATACAGAAGCTTTTCAATTTCATGTGTTGCCATTTATTAATTGTTGATCCTAGTTTCTGCACTACTGCTGATCTATTCAGGAAGTTGTTTCCTGTGCCAATGCATTCAAGGCTATCCTCTACTTTCTCATATTAAATTCAGTGTATCTGGCTTTAAGTTAAAATCTTTGATCCACTGGGACTTTAGTTTTGTGCAGGATGATAGATTTTAAATCAAGTTGCAGTCTTATACATGCCAGCATTCAGTTAGAACAACACTATTTGTTGAAGATATTATCTAATTTCAATTGTGTATTTCTCACTTTGTCAAAATAATATATTCATAGATATGTGAATTTCTGTCTGAATCTTCCGTCCAATACCATTGAACAACCTGCCATTTTTTTTTTAGTAATTTTATTAAATTATAAAAAGTTTCCATTTACGCCCCTCCTCCCAACGCCCTCCCACTCCCCCCTCCCTCTCCTCCTCCCTCTTTGTCCCCAAGGGCAGTCAGGGTCTCCTGCCCTGTGGGAAGTCCAAGTTCCTCCCCCCTCACTCCAGGTCCAGGAAGGTGAGCATCCAAACAGACTGGATCCCAGAAATCCAGTATATGCAGAGGAAACCAGTCCCAGTGTCATTGTCAATGGCTTCTCGGAAAGACTGCAGGCCAGCCACATTCAGAAAATCCGGCCACATTCAGAGAAACTGGTTGGATCACGTCCTCCTTCAGTCGCAGTCCAGCTGGCCTTGGTAAACTCTCATTAGATCCGACCCCTTGTATCAGTGGGTGATAGTATCCCTCGCAGTCCTTCGTCATTTTCTTCCCCCTTCTGCTCCTCGTTTGGATCTTGGGGGGCTCAGTTCGGTGCTCCAACGCGGGCCTCCATCTGTATCGTCATCCAACGCCAGATGAGGGATCTATGGTGATAAGCAAAATATTCATCAGTATGGTCACGGGCCAAGGCCGGTTCAGGCACCCCCTCCTCTGTCCAGAGAACAATCTGGGGATCTCTCCTTGGAGCTGGGATCCCATATATAATCAAGTTTCCTGTAAACTATAATATGACTCCCTTAGTTGAAATATATTCTTCCCTGATCTCACATTCATCCTTCCTCCCTTCCCCCCATCCCGGTCAACCGAGCTTTCTCCCTTCCTCCCCTACTCCCTTCTCTCTAACCCTCTCCCCTTCCAACAACCCTCCCTCCCACCCCCCCATGCACCCAAGGTTACCTGGGACTCTTGACTATTTCCTACCTCCTGGCGGATAGCTAAATAATCTTCATCAGGTTCGTCTTCTTATTTAGCTTCTCTAGGATCACGAATAATGGGCTCAAAGACCTTTAATTATGGTTAGAATCCACTTATGAGTGAATACATACCGTGTTCCTCTTTTTGGGTCTGGCTTACCTCACTCAGTAAAGCGTTTTCTATGTCGATCCATTTGCATGCAAAATTCAAGATGTCATTATTTTTTACCGCTGAGTAAAACTCTAATGTGTATATGTTCCACACCTTTTTTAACCATTCTTCTATTGAGGGGCACCTAGGCTGTTTCCAGGTTCTGGCTATTACAAATAGTGCTGCTATGAACATAGTTGAACAAACGCTTTTGTAGTATGTTTGGGCATCTCTAGGGTATATTCCCAAGAGAGGAATTGCTGGGTCCTGAGGGAGGTTGACTCCCAGTTTCCTGAGAAACCGCCACACTGATTTCCAAAGTGGCTGCACAAGTTTGCATTCCCACCAACAATGGATGAGTGTTCCCCTCATTCCACATCCCCTCCAGCATAGGCTATCATTGGTGTTTTTAACTTTAGCTATTCTGACAGGTGTAAGATGGTATCTCAAAGTGGTTTTGATTTGCATTTCCCCGATCACTAAGGACAACCTGCCATTTTTTATTACTATATCTCTGTAGTACAACTTGAAATCCTAGATGGTGATAACTCTGAAAGTTCTTTTATTGTATAGGATTATTTAAGTTATTCTGTATTTGGTATTTTTCTATATGAAGTTGAGTATTTTTCTTTCAAGGTCTTTAAAGAACTATGTTGGAATTTTCATGGGGATGTCATTGGATCTGCATATGGCACATTTTACTATGTTAATCCTACCTATCCATGACCATGAGGGATCTTTCTGTTTTTTATATCTTCTCCAATTTCTTTTCAAAGACTTGAAGTTCTTGTCATGCAAGTCTGTGGTGGTTTGAAAGAAAATGGCCTGTAGGTGGACAGTGCTTATTCATTCCCACTGCCCAGACCCAAAATAATCACACAGAAATTAGTAATTACAACACTGCTTGGCCAATAGTTTAGATGTACTACTAAATGACTCTTTTTTTTTTCTTTTCGAGACATTGTTTCTTTGTAGTTTTTGAGCCAGTCCTGGAACTAGCTCTTGTAGACCATAGACCAGGCTGGCCTCAAACTCACAGAGATCTGCCTGCCTTTGCCTCCCGAGTGCTGAGATTAAAGGAGAGCGTCACTACCACACAGTTCTGTCTGGATAACTTTTATATATTAAATAAACCCTCTTCTTGTTGGTTCTTTTGGGTTGGTTGGTTGGTTGTTTTTCAAGGCAGGGTTTCTCTGTAGCTTTGGAGCCTGTCCTGAAAATAACTCTTGTAGACCAGGTCGGCCTCGATCTCTCAGAGATCTGTCTCCACTACCACTGCCCAGCAGTTAACCCATTTCTATTAATCTGTGTATTGTCCGGTGGTTGTGACATATCTACTGTAAGGCTCTGTGCAGTATCTGTCTCCTGCAGTGACGAGATGGCATCTCCCAGACTTCACCTTCTTTATCCTCTATCTCTGCTTGGAATTCCCGCCTTGCTCTATTCTGCCCTGCCAGAGGCCCAGAGCAGATTCTTTATTAATCAGTGGTAACAAACATACTCACAGCATATAGAGGGGAGTCCCTTATCAATGGCCTCCAAAGAAAGTGGCATACTGGAGGTGTAGTCTTGTTGGAGACAGCTTTCACTGTGGGAGTGGTCTTCCAGGTCTCCTTTGTTCAGGCTTCAGTGTGAAGCAGATCGTTCAAGTATGCTTTCAAGTTGCTAGTATGAGATCCCTCCAATTTTTTTTATGAAGGTTTTAGCTCTATGAACAATTGTCCTGACCAGCAGGACACGAATCAGGTACCCAGACTCTGGAGGAGAGAAATGGAGAGACAAGAGACACAAGAAAATGGACAGCAAGTCAGTATTCTGATCAAGCTGCAAATTTTAGTTTTTCTCAGGAGCATTATATAGCAAAAGGGCAGGGAGGGGGTGGGTAGATTGCTATGCAATTGTTCTAACTGGAATGTCAGGCATGTAGACGTCCCTTACTGATAGGAAGAGGTAAGGAAATACTGAGGGTTTCTAAATGTTAATTAACAAAGGGATGCAGAGATAAGGAAATACTGGGTTATTTCCTGGACCCAGAATTTGCCCAGCCGAGGTTTCTGGTGAATAGCTTACTTAGCTTGTGAACTAAGATGGCTTAACTATAACCAATATAGATCTTTGCTCCTGGCAAACAATCTGTTTAACACTGCTTTCTCTGTGTCCCAGAAATTTGGTATGTTTTCCTTTCATTATCAATGAATTGTAGGTAGTCTTTAATTGTTTTCTTTATTTCTTCTTTTACACAGTATTTGTTCAGTAGGGAGTTGTTCCATTTACATGAGTTTGTAGGATTTCTGTTGTTTTATTATTGTTAAGATCAATCTTTAATCCAAGGTCATCGGATAGGATGTAAGAGGCAATTTAAATTTCTTGCATTTTTTTAGAACAATTTTCTAAAATCTTAACAATGTTTTTCAATATTTTTCTGTTCTTTTTTTTATTAAAAATTTCCACCTCCTCCCCTCCTCCCACTTCCCTTCCCTCCCTTCCCCCCACTCCTCCTCCCCCTCCTTCTCCAGGCCAAAGAGCAGTTAGGGTTCCCTACTTGTTCAATTGAAACCATGGCTAACATTATCTGCAGGGTTATGAACCCGGGTAGCTCAAGATCTAGGATAAAAAAAACTTTATTTTTTTTTTTAAAAAAAGCCCATGAAATGATTCCCGATAATACTGTACTATACTTGTAGAGTATAGCCTAGTCTAATGGTCATCAGAGAGCAGAAAATGTTCATCAAGCAACTGAAGGGCAGAGCAGAGACAGAGACAGAGACACTCAGCTAAACATTAGGCTTAGTTCAGAGCTTGAGGATGCTGTGGGAGAAGGAGATGAAAGATTGTAGAAGTCAGAGAAGTCAATGAAAGACAAGAAAACAGAGAACCAACTAACCTGGACTCCTAGGCACTCACAGAGACTGAAGCAACAATCAGGAAGCTTTCAGGAGTCTGACCTAGGCCCTCTGCATCAATGCTACTGTTGTATAGGTTGGTGTTCTTATAGTGGAAGTGGAAACTGTATCTGACAATTTTGCATGCCTTTTGGATCCTATTCCTTCTATTGGGTAGGTTCATCTAGCCTTAGTATGAGATGTGCCTAGTCTTTCGACAACATGATATTCTATGCTTGGTTGAAACTTGTTGGAGTCTTGCCATTTTTTGAAGTGAAAGAGGAGATGAATAGATCTGAGGAAGAAAGAAGATAGAGATAGGGACTTGGAGGACAGAAGGGCGCGAAAGCTTTGGTTTGCATGTGATGTATAAGAGAACAATAAATAAAATAAATAGAAAAATAATAGACTTTCTTTTTTAAAAAGCTACTCCATTGAAGAGAAGAAAATCAGTTAACTCTCTAAGTTTTATAAATCTAATCTCCAGAAGTATTTATTCAAACAAGGACAGATTAATTGCACCAGTTTTTTAGATATAGTATATGTCTGTGAGAACAAAACTCATAGACTAAAAATAATTCCAATAGAAATAAATGTACTGAAGGAATTGAAGAAAAATACTGACTTAAGGCAAGTCTGAGAGCAACCTGGACACATGGTGAGACCCTGACCAAAAATAAAGAAACTAATAAAAACTAACTAATAAAAACATAAAATATTTTGGTATATGAGAAATAGAACATAAACAAAACAGTTAGATAAATAAATATGTAAATCAAGATATGAAAAAAGATAGATACACTGAAAAACAAAAACCAACTAAGTTAAACTTTAAAAAAAATAAGCCTCATTGGCAAGCATGTCCCTCTGAGTAGAAACTTTTATTCTTTATTCAAGAAATTTAATTCAATAAAACTTGTCGTATTTTAGTAAATATTAATTATTTGATAATTTTATATATTGATCATATTCAACTCCTCCCGCTAACTTCTCAAAGATATGGCTTCATATTCCTACACAACTATCCCGACTTCATGTCTTCCTTTTCTTAATTTTATAACTCACTGACTCCAGTTTACAACGCCATGTGGCTCTAGTTGTAGGGCCATCCTGTGGAACTTGTTTGACCTACTAAAAGCTGCGAAGTTAAAAAAAAATAGACTGTCCCTTCTCTGGAGGCCATTAAGTGCCAATAACTCCTCAGTTAATGGTAAGGGCTCATGAACCCCTTCACACTCCATGAGAGAATGATGAATTGATCTTGTGTTAGTAATAACTTCTCTGAGCTTGTGAAATCTGTAGCCCTGTCTTTTACAGAAATCTCTGAGAAACTTCAGAACAACTCAAGGGGAGGGCACACATCATATTTTATAAGTTTTTTCTATACTCTTATTCCATAAAATGATGAGATCTGCACATGAAGTCTTAATCTAATTAATAGTCCTTTTCTACCCAGAAAATCAGTATTTCACCTGGTGTGCCTTAATCTCATCTGGCCCCAGGGAAGTTTTCACTCTTGAGGACACACTATTATTATAGTTGGTGAATGAAAATGCATAAAACTGAAGTAATATCTTCACCATTGTAGAATGATGATTAGATGATTGTTTTCACAACGCTTTGGAAATGGGGAACAGGTCAAGTTTCTCAGATACCTTATAGGGTGATCTGTGATCTTCTAAAATTCATCCTCATTTCAGTGACATGAAACAAACTTTCTCAGAGAAGATAGAACCTGTGAATTATCCCAGTTTATTTTTATCTAATCATGTGGAAATCTAGGAATATAAACAAGGGAGTTCAAGCAATTATCCAGTTTTTATCAAATGTGTAGACCAGAACTTTTATTGTGTCCATAGAAAGAATTAGAAGGAACTTTTAGACTCTCTGAGCCTACAAGAGACATAACCTTCCTAGATCACTAAGTGATATATTGCCTTATAAGTGAAGAGCAATTACTAAAGAGAAGTCAAATGGAGACTTACCAATTCATTTCATATTCTCTTTCTATTTTCAGATGATTGTATTTGTGGATGAGAGTAGAATTTTTTTTAGCTTCTTCTGAGAAATATGAGTATCTGTTCTCTGGGTATTATCTAGGACTGTTAAGAGCATAGAGTGCTTGCTTGAGGTCAACTTTCTTCATCCCAGATTCATCCCTTGAGGCTGATTCTACAATGATGAAGATACTAATTCAGTTTTAATGCATTTTCATCCACCAACTGTAATAATAGTGTGTTCTCAAGGATGGAAACTTCCCTGGAGCCAAATCAAAATAAGATATCAGCAAGTGAAATATTGAATTTTTGGGAAGAAAAGTGCTATAGATGTGTCCATTTTCATATATGAAATATAAATACAATGTGAGAAAGAAGAAATAATATAACTGAGCTCTCTGTCTATGAAGTTATTTCATTTGCATTGATTCCACAATTTAGTTGGCATATATCACTATATATGCAATAACTTGCTGTGTAATAGCATTTTCATAATAGTGTACACAGTTTGACCAAGTTCCTTGTATTACCTCCAGTTCACTCTCCGTTTTCTGGCTTCTCTTCCAATTACTCCAATAATTTGAAAGTTAATTCCAATCATTAACTTTCACTTAATCCTCCTGACATATAAACATCCACGATTCATGTAGCTATATAAAAATCTAGACATGTATGCAATATTTGTCTTTCTATGTATTACTTAATTTGCTTCAGTATGATAATCTTTATATAGATAATATAGCTCTGTTCATTGTGGCTGGATGTAACTCCAGTGTATGTATCTATCACGTTCTGTTGATGGACAGCTAGTTTGATATAATAACTTTACATTGTGAAGAGTGTGGCAATAAACATTGACTTTGTAGAAGTATTTCTTTTGACTTAGAATCCTTCAGAATAACGGAACAGGAATATCATATATTTGGAATTGGAGGAATATCTATACTAATTTATATACTGGATAAGACCATTCCAGTTCACTTTGTACATTATTGCCCTTTTTTCTTTCATATTTAGGAGTATTTGTTATTTTTTTTAATGACTGTAATTGCAATTGGAATATGAAAGAATTTTGATCCATCTTAAATTTCCATTTCCTTATGGGCAGTGTGATTTGAACATAAATATTTTCCTTAGGATGATGTTTTTGAATATTTAGATGTCGCTGTTTGAGGAGGTTGTGATATTGTAAGTGCTGGAGCCTTGTGGGACAAGTAGATGTAGGGAGAAGACACTTAATTGAGGAGTTAGAACCCAGTCTTGATTCTTACTCACTGTGTGCTGACTAAGGATGTTTGTTACCAGCAGGTATCCTGCTCCTGATTCTTAACCTGCCTACTACCCATTTCCCCAGCCATGAAGGAATGGCCCTGACAAATACTAAGCCTTAATGAACACCTCTTACCTTAAACCATTTTTTATTCAGCCACAACAATGAGAAAATTATGAAGCATAGGAAGTGATAATAAATGCTTTCATGGATTTTAGCCATTTGTACTTTATCCTTGGAGTACTACCTACTCATTCATTTTCTCCCATATGGAGTCTATAATTGATTTCTTGCTATTTATTTACTTCTTGGTTTATTTATTTATTTTCAGTTCTCCATACAGTATAGATATCAACAAAGTGTCTGAAATATAGCTGTCTAGAATTTTCTCCCATTATCTTTACTACTCATCAGAAAAAAAATAATTTTACATAATTCCATTTGCAAAATCTTGTCATTTCATCAGCAATTGTAGTCCTTTGCAGAAAGTTGTTGCCTCAAGCTTGAATTTCCCCATGGCGGCAGGAACAACTGCTTTCATTGTTTTTCCCTAAATACTTTCAGGTCTGATAGTAAAATAGTATGAACAGAGTTAATGATTGTGTATTTGTCTTAGCTACTTTTCTATTGCTGTTAAGAGACACTATGACTGGGGCCACTTAAGAAAGAAAACATTTAATTGGGGTCTTTTTTCAGGATCAAAGGTGAGTCCCTTCCCATCATGTTGGAGAGCATGGCAGCTGGCAGGGAAGCAGACACTGGAGCAGGAGCTGAGAGCTTACATCTCATCTGAAAATTAGAGGCTGAAGGGTAATACTGAGCTTGGCATCCCTCAAAACCCATCCCTAGTGACACATCTCCTCCATAGTTCCTAACCCTTCCCAAAACAATACAAGTGGAAACCAAACAGTTAAATATAGCAGTCTATGAAGGACATTTTCATGAAAACCACCACAATACTGCTCATTAAAATTTAACTCGTCTCTGTTTCCTGCACTGTCCTCAGCACCAGGTCTCTGTTCACAGACATGGCTTACCACCATAGCTTTGCTGCTTTTTATCTCCATTCCAAGTTAGTACTAACAAGTAAAACAAAAAGTCAGTTTTATAGAATGTATTTTTTTTGCCTACATACAATGTGAGAGAGAAAAAAAAAAGAGAGAAAAAGAGAGTCTCAGAGACAGGAAGAACAAATTTGTCTTTGTCAATACATCTCATCTTCCTAATTGTTTTTACATCGTCATCAGCATTCAATCTAACTTTGCTGACCTCTCCTTATAAAATAACATGATACCATGTTTCTGATTTGAATATGTAGACTTGTCTCATGTTATCAGTGTACCATGCCAAAGGCGAGGTAACTTACATCATTTTGTTATAGTTTAGGTTCCAGCAATTATGAATGGAAATTGAAATCCTCAAGGGATATATTACTTCTCAGAATAATCTATTCCCAGATATACTGCTGCCATGAGTGAATATATTTCATTCATAATTATTGAATAAAATAAATTATTGAATGAAATAACATCATCAACATATTCACAATGTTCAGTCATATTGCTATTCAAAGCATCTATCCTATAGTTTTAAAACTGTTTCTGTCCTTAAATATTTTTCAGTACCTCTCCAATGCTGAGTGTGCAGTTGTCCTTGATTGCACCCCAACATCTAACCGCACATATGACTATCACAAGATGCTAAGTCGTATGTATTTCATTCTGTTTATATTAGTTTTGCCTCTGTTTAATTGAGAAATACAAATTTATATCCTTATCATGAATAACATGTTTCCTTGAAGTGTGAGGGTTGAGTTGATTTGGTTTTTAATCAGTGTAGACAAAAACCTGTGAAAAAAGTTTCTAAGGGTGAATAATTATTTTTTTTATGGAGTAAGAGGCTTCATTTTATTGTCAGTGAGTCTCCTGCTTCTAAGTCTGTGCATGGTGGAGTTAGATATCATGTTATGTAGTGTGTGGCTGAGCACAGTAATTAATTTACATAAAATACTGGTGAGAGTAAAGATCGGAGGAGATATATAGTCTCTAAAGGTTTGTCCTAATAACCCACTTCTTTCAATGCAGCCTCATGTTCTCAGAGCAATTCAGTTTATGAATTCATCTATGAATTATTCAGGACCCAGTAACCTTTCAAACTCTCAGTGACCAACAGCTGGTCTTTAACCTCATGAAACTTCTGAATACATTTTTGTATCCAAACCATTATATATGCATATTGAAAGTGGCTAAATTGAGTTAATTAATACATGCTACCACATATTTTTATTTTTCTTGCTTCTAAATCTCAACAAAAGTAAAATTATACTAATTTAATATAGGATTACTTTTTCTTTTAATGTTATTTAACAATTATACTTTTGAACATTAACTGTAGTTGCTTGAGAAAAACAAATAGTGAAACTCTTAAAAGTGCAGCCATAGCGCAACATGTATGTATTCACCAGTTAGTAATTTTTTAAAAATTGAGAGAAACATAGAATTTTCAGTTAGACAATCCTTCAGAAATAATTTAACACAAAATGACACAACCAGAGAATTTTTGTAAATTGATTTGTTAACTATAAAGATCTCATTTTCATAAAGAATTGACTTTATAAAACTTAAAATTTAAAAAAATATTTTATATTATATAGCAAGTTAAAATAATAAAAGTTCTGGAATTTTGAAAGTTCTTCAAATATTGAAGTGACCCGAAGTCTACTATAGACTCACTTTATCTTACTGTGTTTTATTATTACCATCCATAATGAATGTATGACTATACAGTTTTTCTATTATTGGATTCTATACAATTACACATTGTTTCAACAAATATGACTGAAATAATTATTATTTTCAATTACAGCACCCAAGATAACAGAGTATACAGAGTATAATTTTTCTTGCCTGGTGATCTGAATTTCCTGTTAGAAATTTCCTGTTAGAAATTACTATATCTAAAAGTAAACTGATAAATAATTTCTTAGAAATTTTCTGTGTTCTATATACAAATGGCAAATGTAGAGTGGTGGTCAGGATCATTTGGGCTGAGGATTAGTTGTCGATTTAGACTGGTACTCAAGGTAAACTTACTAGAGGGTTTTGCACAAAGATTTGGAGAGGTGGAAGTGATAGAAAAATGGATATTTACATTAAACAGTTTCTCCTGAATTTGTGGAACAGTAGCTTTTGAGTGAAGAAAGGATCCAGAAACTGGGAAGAAGAGAGGTCACAGATGAATGTCATAGTGAATTTCATTTTTGATAAGAAGGCATTATCAGAGAGTTTCTGCCAGCATAAGACAAATTTCTGCCAGTGGAAATATGGATATGGTTGCTATATCAGGATTTAATCAGTGTTCAGAGAGATGTATACATTTTCTTAGTGTTGAGACAAAAAAAATCACAAAAATGGCAATGGAAGAAAGATGTGTTTATTTGCAGTGCACAATGCCTGTTTGTGTTCTATGTGCTATCATACAGTTCACGAATTTCGAGCAAGGGTTGGAGGTTGAAACACACAGAGAGACAGAGACATGGACCTCTAGTCACTAGTAAGAAGCCCTTTATTCAATAGCACCACGGAGGCTTATATACCCAACAGTCAGGTGGGCCAACAGGTGAAAACCTTATCCTCTTATCCACAAGGCAAGGCAATACATGCTCATGAAGAAGAACTGGTAAACAACTTTGACACAGCTTTCAGTAGCTCAAATCCGAAGGAAAGTAAAGATCTCTAGCAGGGAAGAGCAGCTGGAGGCCATGCAAATGGTCCCAACATTTATTTTTTTCTGAATGTTTGAGAGCATACAGTTCACCATCATCAAGAAAGCATTTCATCATGATATCAATTGCCAGTATATGCTGATCCATCATGATGGTCCTGTCTTATATATGATGTTCAAACCAGGAAAAATTTATGTCAAATTTCATATAAGGTATTAGATAGAACAATCAAGTTTTATCTTTCTCTTAATCACTGCACCATCTATCCAGCCTGATTTTGGTGTTTTTCTGTTGCTACAAACTTACATTGGATAATTACAAAAATACCTTTTTTTTTCTCACAGTTACTTGAGACAGGAAGTCCAAAGCTATAGCACCAACAGAACTAGTGACCAGCAAAATTCTATCAGCATTAAATGGTGTCTTCTTGCCGTGTGCTGTAGAGTAGAAGACTAGAAGTAAAGGGTTGCCTAGCTTTTTGAAGAACTTGTTCAATTTCTAGTGCTGAAAGTAAATTATGTTATCCTTAAGATAAATACAGGTAAAAATATTTTAATTAGTTTCCTTAGACCATCGTACTGGACTCAGTGTATGCTTTCAATTACCAAACTGTTACTCCCATGAAGATTAACCTTCACAGCTGCTACCAATCCTTAGCAATTTTGCATCCAATTACATTCTTTTAAAATATAACGTTCTACTCTGAACTATTTCAGCTCACATTCATCTTTTATGCATTAATTTCATCTCCATGAGCCTCACAGAGTCTTTAAATTATAAAACTATTCAGAAATGTCTTCTAATACTCAATGTAAACTCTTGGCTATGATCTACCACAAATTGTAAAGAAACTTAATGTTTCCAATATACAAAGACACCAATAAACATTGCTGTTCCCAAAGCAAGGAACAGGAACCCCCCCAAAACTGTCACTTCGGTATCAAAACTAGGAAGACAAATATTAAATCCTGAGTCCCATGTCCAGTGTCAGAGCATGTGGTATCACGATATGCATTTCTTTGTTCTTTTTTTTTCAGTTCTTGATATTTATAGACCCCATGAAGCATCTCCTTGGTTGCTTCCATTCATGTCCTAAAGATTTTCTAGCCAGATCTTTACATGTCTTGAATTTCAGTTTTATTGGAATTAATTGCTGCTTAGACTTCACATTTACAACCTCACACAGTTAATTCTAAGAGAAACTGACTCTCTTAACATTGTCTAAACTCCCAAGCTTCCTATTTAAATAAAAATAGGTAAATTTTTTTCCCATAACACCTTAGTCCTTGCATTCTGCATGAAGGAAAAAAATATTTATCAAAGAGAAAATATTGAGGTTTCTCTGAAGCTGATGAAGTAGCTGTTAATTTTGTGGACCCATGTCTTCTAACTGCCTTTTTGATGGCTAAATTCTATTCTTTATATAGATCTCTATAAGCAGAATTCTCTTGAGGATCTCTCCTCTCAATGGTGGCTCTTTCAAATAAATTTACAGTTTTGTATCTTGAAGGAAGCGATGGTTGTAGTTAAACCAAACACCAAAATATGTCAGGGTTACTTTTCTTTTTGTCCCAGTGAAAAGCATGTGATTGTTTTTAACAGCCACACCGTCTGTTCCACAAATTCTAACTCATTATATTTGCAGTAAGACTACTTTTCAAATTCTGTTATTCTGATTTTTTTGTCTGATTCTTACTCTAAATCTGACAAGAAGTATCCAACAATAGGTATGTCCAGTAATGATCAAAGGTAGTCTTGATATTTTTCAATATTTAATTTTTTATTCTAAATATATGACAAGAAAAAATATCAAAAACATTTTGCACTAATTTTTTTCTATTTATTTATTTATTTATTATAAATTTCCACCTCCTCCCCACCTCTCTTTTCCCTCTCCCTCCCCACTTCACCCTCCCTCTCTAGTCCTAAGAGCAGTCAGGGTTCCCTGCCCAGTGCGAAGTCCAAGGCCCTCCCCCCTCCACCCAGGTCTATAGAGGTGAGCATCCAAACAAACCAGGCTCCCACCAAGTCTTGCACTAATTTTATCAGGGATATTCTCCTAACCGAGGACTGTGGGAGGAAGACACCAGAGTATCTCTGAAGCTGGCTGGCTGCTGGCATAACTCCAGTCTCAGGGAGAAACCGTGTTTCAGAGGAATATGGCAGAAAGTGATAGAGAAGGAAACCTATCACTTTCCTATGCACTCTAGTATATACACATGCATGTATACTCAAAACACATATTTGTGAGACCCAATACACTCACATATACAAAGTAATTTAATAAATGTTTTTCTGACATAGAGTACTACAAACTAGATTGATGCTTTGGGTGTATTTATAAACTTGCTCTATTTATATGGAGTTGAGAATTTTGACAAAGCCAATGTCTCCTTTAGATAAGTGTAGGACATAATTACCTAGAAGGGCTCACAGAAACATGGAATGACTCAGCTCAAAAGTTCTAGGACCAAAAAAATTAATTATTTTTCAACCACTACAAATATGAAGAATTCTCTAAGGAACACAGAAGACTTCTCTTTTCAAAAACCTTTGCTAATGATCTCAATAATTGTATATTTTCTATTGTTTGTTGGTAATCTTGTTCCCTTTACCTATATATTCTACTATTGAAGAAAATAAAGTAATTTCTATAATTTTGGAGATATCATAAAGTTAAAGCTTAGTATATGCCAGGCATAAACAACAACAAAAATGGATTTCTTGCACAGTTATCAACGAGAGAGAGAGAGAGAGAGAGAGAGAGAGAGAGAGAGAGAGAGAGAAGAATAATGGTTAGAAGGTATAGAAAGATGAAAGCACTTTGAAAATATTACTGTGAAGAAAATGAAAAGATTGAATAATCTGAGGAAAGAAATGGAATATGCGTTGGATAGAGTCATGGAGTAAAGCTTTACTAGGGTAATAATATATAATATTTATCTAAGATTAACAGTAAGTAAGAAATTAACTGACAAGGATGATGGTTTTGAGGGAGAAATAACAGGCACTGTGGAGAAAAAGGACTTGCATGTCTCTAGGACAACATGGAAGCCCTGACTGCTCTGGTGAATAAGGAAGGAAAGTGGTGGGCTGAAGACATTTCAACCTTAGTTCTAACTGTAATATTAATTAGAAAAATCTTTTAAAAAAGCAAAATGATTCTATGAAATGGTACCAAGAAGGAACATAAATAAATTATAGATATTCTGTAATCGAAAGCAGTTTTCTAAATAAATATCCCAGTTGTTGCCAGCAGAAAATTAACAGTAGCAGATTTATAAGATCTTGAAAAAAATGTTCATGGAAAGCACATGCACATTTGACATGAGAGCTACATAATAGCAAACAGAAACTACTGTCTCATCCACAGTTTCTTCATGGCGTTTTTCACCTCTGAATTCCTCAGTGTGTAGATCACGGGGTTCAACATGGGTGTGACAATTGACTCAGACACAGTCATTGCCTTGTCTATGCGGTAGGTTGACACAGGTCTCACATATAAGAAAATACATGGCACAAAGAACAACACAACAACTGTGAAGTGAAAACCACACGTGGATAAGGCTTTCTGTCTTCCTTCAGAAGTGTGAGTTTTCAGAGAACACGGGATAGTCATGTAAGAGGCAATAAGAATAAGAAAGATGGCCACACACATCACCCCACTGTTGAAGACGACACTGAGAACCAGGGTATGGGTGTCCATACAGGCCAGTATCAGTAACTGAAATAAATCACATAAAAAGTGATCTATGACATTGGGACCACAGAAAGGTATTTGATACATGAATAGAACCTGAATGGTTGCATGTGCAAACCCCCCTACCCAAGTTCCCCCCAAAAGAATGCAACACATCCGAGGACTCATGATGGTCATGTAGTGCAGAGGTTTACAAATGGCCACATATCTGTCATAGGCCATCACAATGAGGATGATAATCCCCACACCTCAAAAAAACTAGGCACTAAAACTCTAATTAACCCAATTAAAAAATGGGGTACTGAACTTAACAGAGAATTCACAACAGATGAACTTCGAATGGCCAGAAGACACTTAAGGTCATGCTCAACCTCCTTAGCGATCAGGGAAATGCAAATCAAAACCACTTTGAGATACCATCTTACACCTGTCAGAATAGCTAAAGTCAAAAACACCAACGATAGCCTATGCTGGAGAGGATGTGGGGTGAGGGGAACACTCATCCATTGTTGGTGGGAATGCAAACTCGTGCAGCCACTGTGGAAATCAGTGTGGCGGTTTCTCAGGAAACTGGGAGTCAACCTCCCTCAGGACCCAGCAATACCACTCTTGGGAATATACCCTAAAGATTCCCTAACATACTACAAAAGCATTTGTTCAACTATGTTCATAGCTGCACTATTTGTAATAGCCAGAACATGGAAACAACCTAGGTGCCCCTCAATAGAAGAATGGTTAAAAAAGGTGTGGAACATATATACATTAGAGTTTTACTCGGCGGTAAAAAACAATGACATCTTGAATTTTGCATCCAAATGGATGGAAATAGAAAACGCTTTACTGAGTGAGGTAAGCCAGACCCAAAAAGAGGAACACGGTATGTATTCACTCATAAGTGGATTCTAACCATAATTAAAGGTCTTTGAGCCTATTATTCGTGATCCTAGAGAAGCAAAATAAGAAGATGAACCTGATGAAGATTATTTAGCTATCCACCAGGAGGTAGGAAATAGACAAGAGTCCCAGGTAACCTCGGGTGCATGGGGGGGTGGGAGGGTCGATGGAGGGGGAGAGGGCTAGAGAGAAGGGAGTAGGGGAGGAAGGGGAAAGCTTGGTGGCCGGGGATGGGGGGGGGAAGGAGGTAGGATGAATATGGGATCAGGGAACAATATATTTCAACTAAGGGAGCCATTTTAGGGTTTACAGGAGACTTGATTATATATGGGATCCCAGGTCCAAGGAGAAATCCCCCAGATTGCTCTCTGGACAGAGGAGAGGGTGCCTGAATCGGCCGTGGCCCATGACCATACTGATGTATATTTTGCTTATCACCATAGATCCTTCGTCTGGCGAAGGACGGCTATGCAGTCGGAGGCCCACATTGGAGCAACGGATTGAGCCCCCCGAGGTCCGGAGGGGGAGCGGAAAGAGGAGGAACATGAAAGACGAAATCAGTACTGCGAGGGATGCTATCACCCACTGATACAAGGGAACGGATCTGATGAGAATTTACCAGGGCCAGTCGGACTGGGACTGAACGAGGACGTGATCTAGCCGGATTCTCGGAATTTGGCCGGATTCTCTGACTGTGGCTGGCCCGGGGTCTTTCTGAAAAGCCATTGACTATGACACTGGGACCTGTTTCCTCTGCATATGCTGGATTTTGGGGATCCAGTCTGTTTGGACGCTAGCCTTCCTGGACCTGGAGGGAGGGGGAGGGAGGTGGAGCTTCCCACAGGGCAGGAAACCCTGAGGGGAGGAAGGAGGGGGGGAGTGGGGGGAGTGGGAGGGTGTTGGGAGGGGGGGCGGAAATGGAAATTTTTATAATTTAATAAAATTTACTAAAAAAAAAATGTGCTGCAAAAAGCTGGGTCATGCATCCTTCAAAAGAGATGATCGTCTTCTCAAAAAGGGAGTCCACAGTCAGCTTTGGAGTAATGACAGAAGAAAAGGTGACATCCACTAGGGACAGAAATGTAAGGAAAAAGTACATTGGTGATCTCAGACTCTGACTTGTGATCATGGTCACTATGATGAGCATATTTCCCAGCACCATGACCACATACATGATTGGAAACACAGCAGAAAGCAGTTTCCGCAGCTCTGAGTTCTTTGTAAGACCCAAAAGAATGAACTCTGTCACATTGTTGTGATTTCCCATTTTTCTTGCTTTAGGTGAGCTCCAACTGAATCTTGTAAATCCTAAAATAAACATAAATAAATATGGTTTATAATTAGTGGTTGTTTTTAGTTTTGTATTTCCACCTATCAAGGGAACACACTTGCTTTTAATCAGTTATTCTCCCTCCAAGCTTTTGTTGTAAGAATTATGCAGTATAGTTGAACAAATGTTCTTGTAGTATGATAGAGCATTCTTTGGATATATGCCCAAGAGTGGTATTGCTGCGTCCTGAGGCTAGTTGATTCCCAGTTTTCTGTGAAACCATCCTACTTATTTCCTGAGTTGTTGTACTATTAATGAAGGAATGTTACCCTTAGTCCATATCGTCTCAGGTATAAGCTATCATTGGTGCTTTTGATCTTAGCCATTCTGGCTGGTGTAAATGATATATCAGACTCATTTTGATTTGCATTTCCCTGATGGCTAATGATGATGAACATTTCATTAAGTGTCTTTCGGCCATTTGAAACTCTTTAGTTGAGAATTCTCTCTTTAGTTCTGTATCCCATTTTTAAATTGAGTTTTTTGGAATTTTGGCATCTATTTTTTTGATTCTTTATATATTTTTAAGATCAGTTCTCTCTCTGATGTGGTGCTCTTAACTGCTAAGCAATCTCTCTAGCTTCAAAGTGACACTTAGAATGATTATTTTAATGAACTTGAGGATAATTTCAATTCCTCTCTTTAATGTTCTTTGCCATATATTTCTGTCCTTAGTTTCCTTGATTAGTTATGAAGATAAGTATGTCATAAACATTTTAGATGTGACCTGTTTCTTTAGAGAAGAGAAAAATAATAAGCTTAATTTCAACATTAATAAATAACTGAAATAAAAATGCAAACAAAAAATGACTTAAAGCTCCATATAAGATTGTGATGAAGACAAATGCAGAATCATTTCCACGAGAGGGAATGCTATGAGCAAAGGGACCCAGGTGGGATGAAGAGACAGTTTGAAGCACAGATTAGAAAACAAACATTTTTGAGTCATTAGTAATAGAATATAATGTTGATTTCTTCAATAGCTCTTAGATGCATAATTAATTAGCACTGTTTCATTTTTAGCTGTGCATTTATCTTGTAATATTGAATTACTAATTAATGACATGGATTCAAAATAACTTAGTAGTTGTTCAAATAGCATTCACTACAACTATATGAGAATTTGTGATTTTAATTTTCTGCTATATCAACAACATTGCAATGTCTTTGTTAATTAGTCTTCATGTGTGTAGGTATATAATCATAGAGATTAATGAATTTGAATACAATGTTCATGAAAGAAAAATTTAAAATAAAATTTTAGGATAAATTCTATGATTATCTATTTGTGAGTTAATTTTAAGCTCATTTACTTCTAAAATAATACTGTTATTATTAGCATCATAAAGGGCTGCTCTGTTTCTGTGCTTCCATTTGTTCTTTATAGCCATTTACTTCAAAAGATATACCTATTTATCCTTCATTATCCTTATCTGTTGTAAAACACTCCAAATTATTTTTTCAAACATTTCATGTAGTAAAGAAAAGGTTTCATCTGTTATATTTTCCATAAATTCATTAACAGTTGTGAATTGATTATACCATCTGTAGGGTAAGAGTATCAGTGATGTCCTGTGCCCTAGCTTTCAAATTGACACTTATCTGCAGATGCTGTTTCTCTATCAGTTCGAAGTGTGTGTGTATATGTGTGTGTGTGTGTGTAATTACTTTTTCTCCAAATAAAAGTTTAGAGTCTACAATTCTTTGAAATCCTGTGATAATTCAGGTATACTTTATATGTACCTTTAATTATTTTGATAAATTATTCCTTTGATAAATATTCCATCATTCATTTTTCTTTTCATGAAACTCTGGATTTTTTATTAGAATGAAAAATAAATTTATTAGGATAAAATAGGTCATGAAGTTTAAATGTATAAAACCAATGTAAAGGCAAGTAATTCTTATCATCTGAAGCAGCTACTACATAATTGCTGTCTTAAATGAAATAAGCTCAGGCATTACCCAATCTACTAGGGCAACCTTCTCCATCACAGGCACTGGAGTGATTCTGGTAAATAAAACAATTACATTTTGTAGCTATGCTTCTTATAACATACAAATTTCATAAATAAAATAACCCATAAATGAAAATAGACAATCTTAATCTTATATAGTATTGAGTATTATAAATGTCAGAGATAGTTACATATCCTATTTTTCTGTTATTAAAAGGAAATAATGAGAAAAGAAAAGGTAACCCAGGGGGCCTAAAATTAGGAGGAAACTGGCACATTTATGTAATATCATCACTGGGGTGAAACAGGCAGATCTTCTAATGTTAATCTGGGCTTCATAATAAACTGATTCAGAAGAAAATTCAGATAAATTAAAAATGAAAGAATATAAAATGAGATAGAGATAAAAAATAAGAAGAAATACAAACATGAACAAAGCAAAAGGAAGGGAATACTAATCAGAGGAGGAACTCTGGGAAGGCAGAGACCAAGGAAGGAAAAAAACTTATTAAAGTGAAATTAGAAAAAGAAAAAGCACAGTCCACCAGTGCAGGCACATTTCTTATGGCCAGTCTTTTGAGCATTACTTTCCAGAATCTGGATCATTTTTAAAAATACTCTAAGTGGCACAAATAAATCAACTCAGAAAACTGGATTAAATTCAGGCTAGAATGAAAGAATGAACAAAATTCTGTAAGTAAACATCTCATTTGCTATATTTAGTTAAAATATCACTTACAGATAAGTAGACAGGTGTAGAAATCAAAGTGTTGGCACACTTTTGAATGAACACATACATGTGTCTGTTTCTTTTACAAAGATTTTTGTTAACTTAAACTATATTTTTATTTAGATTATGTTGACTTAATAATAAGGGCACATTTTAGAATTGTAGCATAGAGTTTGGGGAGGGGAGCAAATTTATCTGTATTTTCAAATTCCTGGAATGCTATTCTTTGAAATTTGGGAACAATAAATCAACATTCCTTGTAATGTTCAGAAGCTTCAAAATTATGAATGTGTTAAGTATATTTCTAACAGACTTTAAACCTTATTATTTGTGTAGCAAATATTCACTTGTTAAAAATAAAGTACAACAATTTAATATTTTTGCAGAGAACTACATTCTGCAGGAATATTCAAACATTGAAAAGCATATTTAAAATTCAGATATCCCAGTAAGGCAATGCCACATTATGGAATCACATACATGTACTGTCCAGCCTACCTGCTCATGAACATGTGAATGATTAATTAAAATAGGGAACATACATAAAATGGAATACAATTCAGCTCTAAAGATAACTGAAATCACAAAATTTGTAAGAAAATGTGTGAACTTTAAATGTGTTTTATTAACTGAGATCACCCAATCTCAGAAAGTAAACAATTGTATGCTATCCCTTGTGAAATGCTCAACCAAACAATAAAATGATTATGAAGCACTTTTTTATGCAAGTGTTTTTGGAGACAAATATATAATGTTATCAGATCATCTGCATTTAATGTGTGATTATTTCTTTTACCTTTCTTTTTTCTTTCTGTAACTGTATTTTGTAATTCGAAGCTTCATTCATGTGAGACAAGCTTGTACACAGTGTTTAAACATCAGTGAAATGTTTACAGATTACTATTTTAAGTGTCTGGGAAAACTTTTACTCAGTTAACAAATCCTGGTCAAGTTCATAGACCTAATTATTTTAACAAAATACTTAAAGCTTCTTGTGATTCTCTGTGTCTATTAGAGAAATAACCAACCTAGGTCACTTGGGCATCTACATTCTCTAATTGAGAACAATTGCTAAAGAAGTATCCAAATGGAGACTTACCAATTTATTTCATGTTCCTTTTCTATATCCTGTTGTTTGTGTTGGTAGGGTGGATTTCTTTATTTAGAGGATTTGCATGACTTTATATTTCCTCCTGTGTCTGACCAGGACAGGAAGAGCACGGGATACTCACGTGAGATGCAGATTTGCTGCATCCAGGTGGATCCCTTGAGATCACCTTACTCTGATGGAGATGCTAATTCATAATGCAAACCATTTCTGTTCACCAGCTCTAATGATAGTGTATTCTTGTGGGGTGGCCATTGGAGGGAAAGGAGGGGGTTTTAAAAACTTCCCTGGGACTAAGACAATATGCTTCTTTCTAGTAGAAGGCTAAATCTTCATAACAACTTTTTACTGTATTTTTGCTTTCTTTATGGTTTGAACATCAAATGCCTGATATCATCAAACTTACAGGAATTATAATATATAAATTTTTAGCAAAATGATTCTAAGTTAATCTATCAATTGAATTACTCGAGCAAGAGCCATGTTTGAAACAAGAAACTTCCTCCTATGATAACAAAAAGATTCACTTATGTTAAAATTAAAATGAAATTATTCCCAATTTCTATCACATGCAAATTAAAGTAATGGTTTGCCATATTTAAAATCATCCAAATCATGTCTGGTGTAGTAGCATGGCTCATTTTCAACACCCCCAGCTTTTCTCTTATTATTCCACAATGCAACACCACCCACTCCTGAAACCATGACAAGACACAATGACTATTCCAAAGTTTGTAAACAAGTTTCCTCTTTATTCATGAGGACTTAGTTTTGAAATAGCTAAACTGCATGCATGTAGGAAACATTGAGATTGAGGAATAAATTCCCATATCGTTAGCAAATGGCTTCCAGACTTTCTTTCTATATTG
Organism: Myodes glareolus; assembly: GCF_982192425.1. Taxonomy (NCBI): domain Eukaryota; kingdom Metazoa; phylum Chordata; class Mammalia; order Rodentia; family Cricetidae; genus Myodes; species Myodes glareolus. The sequence goes on along the minus strand of NC_142027.1, from coordinate 1,340,426 downwards.
TTCACTATCGAGTCCCAATGTTTACTTATATCTCTGCAGTCTCCTATGGACACCATAATCACTCTGTGAGAAATACTTCTTCTGATATATTATTTTTTCATTGTTTGTGTCTGTTATACACACACACATACACACAAATGCACACACACAATGGTATACCACACACCAACCTAATATACTTTCTGGGAAGGACCCTCAGAGTGGTTTATTGGCAGTGATAAAGTGAGTATTTAACTAACAAGAACTACAAGGACATCTACTGGCACACACACATTTTCTATTAGAGGGGAACTGGTTCTCAGATGGAAACTTAAGAAACAAAGTGTCAGAATAATAAAGAGCCAATTAAAAGTTCACTGTTACCCTCAAGGAATGACAGAACATGCTTGTAGTTGTAGCACTTGAGTGGTGAAGATTCAGAGACTAAAAATTAAACACTACCTTCTGCTACATAGTTTAAGGTTACTCTGAATTACATTGTCTTCAAAATTGTACACTAAAACTAGGCATGAACAAATAGCTTAAATTGCTGGTCATAGAAGGACTATAGGTTATTTTCTTCTTTTGTTCTTTGGTTGTTTTATTGTTTTGCTTTGTTTTTATTTTTTGTTTGTTTGTTTTATTTTGTTTTGGTTTTCTGCTTTTTTGAGACAGGGTTTCTTTGTCTGTCCTGGAACTCACTTTGTAGATCAGTCTGGCCTCAAACTTACAAAGATCTACCTGCTTCTGCCTCCCCATGTGCTGGAATTAAAGTTATTCACCACAATTTTCATAAAATAACCTAAAATGAGAAGGGTGAAATAAATCATGGTAATAGAAGTAAAGATCTCCATCCTTCAATGTGCGAATATATTGTCAATTTTTCTAGTTACTATTTATTTGTCTTACTCTTACATTTCAAAAATGTATAGAAGCGAGGCGGTGGAGGTGGTGGAGGTGGTGGAGGCGGCGGAGGCGGCGCAGAGGATGACCAGGATTCTAGTAATTGCAGAAGTCACTCGCTGGTCCCAGTGGTCACGTGGTTCTCCCAGGGATTGCTCTGTAATCACAGAGATCATTTAGGCGTGTCCCCACTGAGGATGCTTACTTGAGCCTACTCCCCCAGAAGTCACCGTCTCAGGCCTGGTCCTGCAGAAGTTGGCTCAGGCCTGCCCTGGTAGAGGCTACTAGCTTGGGCCTGCTCCTGTGGACATCACTGGACTGGGCCTGGTATCACAGAGGTCACTGGTTTGGGTATGCTTTTGCAGAGGTCGCTAGCTCTGCATCTTTTCTAGCCCTCTATTCCTTTTATTTGTTTTGTCCTATTCTTTTGTGTTTTGTTTTACTTTATCATATTATAGTTTATTTTATTGTTATCCCTTAGAAGCCTTTTGTTTTCTAATAAGAGAGAGCAGTGGGGTGGATCCAGATGTGAGGCGAGGAAGGGAGATAATGGAAGGAGCAGAAGGAAGAAAATCAATAAGTATATATTATGTGATAAAAATATCAATTTTCAATAAAAGGAAAAAATTGATTAAGATTAGATGAAGGAATAGTAAATATAGGAAATAGAAGAAGAAGGCAAGGGCAACTATCAAAAATAAATCAAGAAGAAGAAAATGCAGAAAGAAAGTAGACAATGTCATGAGGGTTTATGTAAAATAGTAGGAGATTACAGCCAATGAATAATAATAACAATTACTACAAATGTTTCCAGGGATGATAATGTTAAGCAAAAACACTTATTATTAAGAAATAAAAATAAATTTTAACAGTATTTTTTAAAATTATAGAAGTAATTTTAAAATATATTAGAAAGGAAGGATACATTTTAATGACTGTCCCAAAGCTATAGGTTTGTACCCCTGCAGAGTTCAAAAAAACTAGACATGGTCTACCACACTTATAAACATAGAAAACAAAAGTTTAAGACAATAGAATTAGGGCAAGATCATGAATAAAAAGTCTCACATTAGCTTTGGATATATCAGATTCTTGTATCAAAGTAACTAATACGGTAATAATTCAATTAATTTTATAGCAAAATAATGAATAAATAATTATTAAAAAAACAAGTTAAGGAAAAAAGTTTATAATAAAAAATGCACAAACAAAAAGCAATGACTGTCTTAGATGGAATTAAAATTAGTCACATATTTAATATAGAATATAACCAAAATATTTCAAAAGATTAATATTAGAATTAATTATATTAGTAAGAGCTAGTAAGTTGAATAAATATTTCTTAAATAAGAGATATAAATGGTCCTAAAATACTGGAGGAAGTGGTCAACACTCTTTTCCATTTGTGAAATACATATTTAAAATTCCTGAAGATTCCTCTTCAACCAAGTGATAATGGTTGTTAGCAAGAGAATATAGAGCACAAGTATGAGCCATGGGCAGGCAGGTAAGTATGGAGGAGGATGGGGGAGTAAGCCAGAATCCCTGTTATGCAGTGCTGAACACAAGGTACTGAACATTTCAGGGAAAAAGAAAATCATTGCTGTTGATCTTCTGTTGGCGAAATGGGGTTCTACATCCAGTCCAACTCCACAACCACATCCAATAAACAAATATACATATGGCCCAGGTTCCTTGCATGGGCTGCACAATATAAGCAAAAGTAATTGCCTTAATAAGCATTTACATTATTATGAGGAGATACCATGACCATGGAATCTCTTACAAAGAAAACATTTAATTTAGATGGCAGCTTACAGATTCAGAGGTTCAGTCCATTACCATCATGATGTGGGGCAGGAGCACACGATGATGTACAAGCAGATGTGGTGCTGTCTACTTCAGCAGAAGGCAGCAGAAAGTAGACTGACTGTCACACTGAGGGAAGCTTGAGAAAAGAGACCTCAAATCCCAACCCACAGTAACTTCCTCCAGCAAGGCCACACCTCCTAATATCTCCCTTTGGGGAATATTCTGTTTCAAACCATCATGTTCTATTCCCTGGCTCCCAAAGGCTTATAGCCATATACACAAAAGAATTTCTTCAGTCCAACTTCATAAGGCCCCATATACTATATCAGTCTCAAACATATTTCAAAGTCCAAAGTCTCCTCTGAGATGCATGTTTATCTTAGTGCAGCATTTCATATTATTTTCAAGGAATAAAAGTGAACCAAAATCAGCAAAATGCTATTATGGAAAAATCTTTTCATAAACTGTGAAGATGTGTCTTTGTCAAGATGCCTTCTGATTGGATTATTAGGAGAACTGATTGGCCTGTAACTAGTCAAGAGGTGTAGGTGAGACAGCAAGGCACAGAGCACTACAAGGAAGAAGAGTGGACTCTTGGGAACTTCAACAGAACCCGAGATAAGCAAAATGAGCATTCTGTGTAAAAGAAGATACAGCCACATAGCAGAGGGTAGATAATTAATATGGGTTATCTTAAAGGTAAGAGTTAGCTAGTAACCTGCCTGAGCTATTGGTTGAACATTTATAATTAATAATAAATGTCTGAATGGATATTCTCTGCTGAGACAGAGAAATTCTGCCTACAGAATGCTAAATCACACAATATTGATGAAGAGAACACAGGATACTTCAGGCACACATTTGCCTTAGAAATGATAACCACAGGCGGGTAAGTTTGTTTGTCAGGAAAAGAGTTGATAACTCCTTCAAGGTACTGTCTAGAGACCCCAGATCACGTCTTGCCAAGTATCCCCCAGGGCAAGGACAAAGAACTAACATTCCCTTTGTCATATTATCAGCAAAGCTGAGAAATTCCTGAAACAGATATTTTCCCAACAGATGTGTGAGTTTGTGTGTATGTGTGTGTATGTCTGTCTGTGTCTTTGTGTGTGTGTGTGTGTGTGTGTGTGTGTGTACACTTATATATTCGACAAGGAGACAGAAGTGACTTGGGAAAAAGGAATGAGAACTTGTAAAACTTCTGTAGGATGTAAAATAGAAGCTGAACTATGACAGCTAGTTTTGTCAATTTACCACACTCTAGAATCACCTGCAAGAATGTATTGAAAGATGCTTACCAAGATTAAGTGGATTAAGGCATACATCTGTGGGGTATTGTCTTGACTGAGATAATTTAGGTGGGAGAAGCCAGCCACGTAGGTAGCACCATTCCCGTTTTACGTCACACACTGTAAATGTAGAGAAGGTGCTGAAAACAGGCTTGCACACATGCATGTATCTTTTTTTCAGCATTTAACTATGGATGTGACCAGTGACTTCAGGTTTCCACTTTGATTTTCCACAGTGATGAACTGTCACCTAACACTGCATGCCACCTAGCACTGCAGCCCAATAAGCCCTTTATCTATTAAAGTTGCCTTAGTTGGGATACTATTTTCACAGCAACAGAAATATAATCCAGACAGGGGGTATGGAATGATCATGGTTTGCTTACTTTTGAATATAGACAAAGAATGATTGTTTTTCAAAACTGAAAAGTTTTTATAACAGTGGTTCTCAAACTATGGGTCATGACTGCTTTGTGGGTAGAATGACCTTTCACAGTGGCTGCCTAAGACCATAACAAACCAAAGATATTTACATTATAATTCATAACAGTAACCAAATTGCAGTTATGAAGTAGCAATGAAAATAATTTATGCTTGAAGACCACCACAATATGAGGAACTTTATTAAAGGACCACAGTATTATAAAGGTTGAAAATTACTATTTTAGCATATTAAATAGTGAAGCCTGAATATGATCAAGTTGTTAATTGTTTTGTCTATGGTAAGTTCTAAAGAATCTTTAGGGAGAAGGGGAGGACTGGGGAGAGCATGGGGGAATGGGATGGTTGGGATGGAGGAAGGGTGGATATGAGAGCAGGGCAGTAGATATCTTAATTAAGGGAGCCCTTTGAGGGTTGGCAAGAGACTTGACTCTAAAGGGGTTCCCAGGTGTCCAAGGAGATGTCCCCATCTTGTTCCTTGGACAGCAGAGAAGAGGGTGCCTGAACTGGCCTTATCCCATAGCCACACTGATGAATATCGTGCATATCACCATAGAACCCTCATCTGGCGATTGATGGAGATAGAGACAGAGACCAACATCAGAGCACTGGACTGATCTCCCAAGGTCCAAATGAGGAGCAGAAGGAGGGAGAATATGAGCAAGGAAGTCAGGAACGCGAGGGGTGTGTCCACCCACGGAGACGGTGGGACTGATCTAATTGGAGCTCACTAAGGCCAGCTGGACTGGGACTGAATGAGCATGTGGTCAAACTGGGCTCTCTAAATGTGGCTGACCATGAGGGCTGACTGAGAAGCCAAGGACAGTGGCACTGGGTTTTGATTCTACTGCATGGACTGGCTTTGTGGGAGCCTAGTCTGTTTGGATGCTCACCTTCCTAGACCTGGATGGGGGGGGGGAGGACCTTGTACTTCTCACAGGGCAGGGAACCCTGACTGCTCTTAGGACTGGAGAGGGAGGGGGAGGGGGTAGTGGGAGGGAAATGGGAGGAGGTGAGGAGGTGGAAATTTTTTAAAAATAAAAAAAATGCTTTCAATAACAAACTGATAATATGATCAGAATACTAGGTTATGCAGGAGAAATATTTGGCTCAGAGCACTGGAGTGGTGTCTGGGATAATTATTACTCTATTTTCAATTATTACTTTATTTTCAAACACATGGATCATGGATTATGATTCATAGCTGATAAATAATTAAATCCTGTGTTAATATAGCTACTGCTTGTTGAAAACCTGAAAGTTTTTCTTTTTGTTTGTTTGTTTCTTCCTTTAGCTTTTGTTTTTGATTCTGAAGTTTCAGGTTGTCCCTGTTCCCGTATAACCCTATACCCTCAGGAAAACCCTGAGCACATTAACAGTGGATGGGAATTTACTGATAAAATGGTTAGCTACTCAGTCAGTGGAGACAAGGCCTCAAAGGGATGCACATAGAATGATGCAAGCATGCTCACCTTGAAAATATGAACTGTTTGAAAAGTGCCCTCTGAGTTCTTTTACCCTTAAACATTACTTTACAGACAGCATGCTAATGGATGCCATTTGAAAATGTAATCTGGAGACTGTTTATGATCTAAACTCAAGATATAACCAAATGGAAGGCATGGAGACATGAGTGATTTTGTTAAAACCTGCTGGCTTCTTTTTCAAGAGTTTTTCTTACGTAGAGGACAAGTAAAAGACTTTACCTGCCACTAAATCTTTTCCTACTTAACTCCATGGGCACAGCAAACATAGTGCTTACAATTTCTTTGAAATTATTGTTAACTACATTTCCACCAAGATAAGTTCCCAATGGATGACTGGCTTGTGTAATTCTCTTCGGAGTCTTTGGTCTTCTTTAGAGGAATCCACATGTAACCTTCTTTCTGCACCTGAATCTTTGATCACCTGGATAAGGGATTAGACATATTACTTGCACAATGTTTGTGTCTTATTTAGTGGGAAGAATAGATAAATGACTTTTCAGGGTTACAGAAATGGCAAAAAACCCTGAAATTTGAGGCACTCATAAAATTAGTGATCATAAACTTTATCTGATTAATCAGAGATATTATTTGGAGTTGTCTTTTAAATTAGTTGATCTTAGCTTTATTTGTGTGCACAACTGTGGCCTCAAGATGAAGAGTCCTGAACTACCAAATGATTTCAGTTTAATTTTAATTCATGTAATTAGACATCAAATTTGATACAAAAAAGGATATGATGGTGGGATATCAATGTTGAATTGAGAAACCAAGGTAAGTTTCAGTTTCTGACTTTGGTCGTAACATGTGTAAGATTGAAATGGTAAAGATGAAGGATAGTAAGTGGAGTATTAAGGGTGGATGCCAAAGAAATGCAAACAATATTCTGGAGACAGAACTCTTACCAACCATACTTGTGCTTTGTGACTCAATTTAATTTTGTGTATGAAATTTAATTATTTGAATCATTATTGTGTGTTGCATAACAATACAAATTATACAAAAATAATAAATTTGAAATCCTTAACCCTATTTGGATAAAGACAAAGATTTATATAAATTTTAAAACCATTATCAAAATAATTAAATTATGACGAATATGGAATCTATGAAGGAGCATAAAATGAATGCTAAGGTTGATGCTGATGAAGCAGTGAGGAAATAAAGGATAAAGGAGGGATGATCATAAACTTGTTAGCAGAGGGCATAAACAGTGGCATTCGGACTCTGAGAAACTTAGAAAAATAATCATGGTGAATTATTGAATAGCAGTCTGCAAACATTTTATTACAGTTTGTTTCCTTTGTAATCCTCTGAAGTGTTACAAGGTAAGACAGAATTCTTAGAGGAACTGAGAAGTGGAATACTTAGTGGCTAGTGTTATAAACATGATCACATATCCAACAAAGGGAGTTAATCTAGTTTTATTAGTTCACTGAGATTTATTTACAGAAACTGATAAGCAGACAACTACTGCTCTTTCTAATGCAGAACTTTTAGCTTAATTATTTTTGAGTTTTTGAGATAATAATTCATTATATGTCTAATCTGTGCTTTGACTGGAATTATAGGTGTGCACTGCAATGGACAGATATCGCTCATACTTCTCATAAGAATAAAAACAAGACATCTTGAATACCTTAATGTTGCATTAGTCGCTGACATGATGGTTTCCATGAAGACAACTTAGCCTTATTTCTATAGGACTGTGTGTTCATGATCTTTTAAGTTTCTCTAAATAATCCGAGAAATTTTTAATAAAATATACTAAAATTTACAATGTTTCTAAGCATTTGTATATGACTATTGATAAATAAAAGTCAGCATCCTATGCTCAAGTGGCAAAAAGAGAAACCGAGCAAAGATCTTATGCACATGTGTATGTTTGTATTGTGTAAAAATAAATATTAAGGAGTGTGAGCTATAGACAAAAGATTAAGCCATTATTGTACTAATTGGTTGTTATTTACATCTTTTCTTTTACCCACCAATTGATAAAGGTTTTCCCAAGGGTGTTAATCATATAATATTCCTAGGAATACATACAAACTAAAATGATGAAGCAGGCTTCCTAAGTTGCCCGAACAGAAAATAAAAGATATATCTGTGAAAGACTCCATGTAATGGGATCAATAGAAATGAAAGGTCTGTTAGATTCTACAGGAACTATCTGGTTCCCATAGTTCTCATTGATGGCATTCACAGGGGAGAAAAGATATCATCTGTCCACTCATTAAAAATAGCGTTCTTATAAGAAGTCAAAACCAAAGCACGGGATTTTTTAATTTAATATTTATTTTTATATTTTCCTTTGAGAGATGGAGGGCAGGGAGAGGAGAGAATAGGAGAGGGGAGGAGAGGGGAAGCGAAAGGAGGAGATGAGAGGGGAGTGGAAGAAAGGGGAGGGGAATAGAGGAGTTGAGAGGAGAGAATGAAGTTAGAGGTATAAGAAGGAAGATAGTATCTGGGATAAATGGAGAAGGGAAAGAATATGATCAAAGTATATTGTATGAAATAATTAAATAAGAAGACATTACAAAACACAAACAATTAAAAACAAACTTTTCTTTTCAGGTCACCCAGTTCAGAGTTCCAAGTTTTTACCAGCAAATGGAGAATAGAAACAATGTGACAGAATTCATTCTTTTGGGAATTACCAAGAATCAAGAGATAAGAAAGCTATTCTCTGCATTGTTTCTAATCATTTACATGGCCACAGTGTTGGGAAATGTACTCATTGTAATAACTATAACTAGAAGCCACAGTCTGAGGTCACCCATGTATTCCTTCCTCACTTCTTTGTCTCTCATAGACGTCACCTATTCATCTGTCACTACTCCCAAATTGATTGTGGATGGCCTTTCTGAAAGAACAACTATCTCCTTTGAAGGCTGCATGACTCAGCTCTTTGCAGACCATTTATTAGGTGGTGCAGGGATCATCCTTCTCATTGTGATGGCCTATGACCGTTACGTGGCCATCTGTAAACCCCTGCATTACATGACTATCATGACTCCTAGAGTGTGCTGCTTGATGGTGGGAGGCGCTTGTGTAGGAGGATCCATACATGCAACCATTCAGCTTCTCTTTATGTATCAAATTCCTTTCTGTGGCTCCAATATCATTGACCATTTTATGTGTGACTTGTTCCCATTGTTGCAATTAGCCTGCATGGACACACATATCCTGGGTCTCTTAGTCATTCTTAACAGTGGGGTAATGTGTGCGACCGTTTTCTTAATGCTCATGACTTCATACGTGGTCATCCTCTGCTCTCTGAAGTCTTGCAGTTCTGAAGGAAGGCACAAAGCCCTGTCCACATGTAGTTCTCACTTCACAGTGGTGGTGTTGTTTTTTGTACCTTGTATCTTCTTGTACATGAGACCTGTGGTCACTTACCCCATAGATAAGGCAATGGCTGTGTCTGCTATCATTGTTGAGCCAATGTTGAATCCTTTGATCTACACCTTAAGGAATGCAGAGGTAAAAAATGAACTGAGGAAATTGTGGAAGAAAAGGGGACCGTAACTAGTGTATCCTGATATTGTGAAGACCAGTACTTCCTGCAAGGCTGGGGAGATCTATCTTTAGAAATACCATGATTCTACATGAATCTAAGAGATTTCATTTAAGCTAATGACCTGTCCAGGATACCACAATGGCCAGTTTATGCATTTCAGAGACTAGTTTTTAGACACAAGCATATTTTATTCCACATTTTCCACAGATGTCTCTAATCACATATTTAAAAAGTGTGCATTTAAAACACGTGAGGTCATCCAAGTTTAGAATCATTTCTTTTAATTTATCTGAAAAAAATATATTTGAAAAAGATTTGTTTGGCCAATTTCCTATATGTTTTTCAGTATTTATTCCCATTTTAAACATATTTTTACAATCCTTAAGTTTATCTGATCATTGCCTTTAGTTAATATTTGCCCCTATATGTATGTTGCAATCAGGATTTATCATGACAATCTATAACTTATATATGCTTCTTGAAATCTAGGGACATAATGTGCCAGCCACGAATTGATAAGGACCTAATTTTACTCCAGAACCTCAGCAAATACATGAACATGGTTCTTGTGTTTATATTCCGAGGCTTGTTGAGGTGGAGATGGGCCACACAGAGTCGTAAAACTTGCTGGCCATCTAGCCTAGCCAAATTTACGAGTTTTATGATAGGCAGAGACAGTAATTCTAAAACGTTTCTCACACACACACACACACACACAAACACACACACACTCACTCACATAAAATCTCTTGAATTTTATATTGTCTTCCATCTCACTAATCTTTGTCACAACAGAAATCATTTTCATCCTTTCAGGCTATCAGCACTCTGATTGTTAACAGAATACCTAGTAACCTAATATGTACTCAATACTTTTAAAGGATAGAAATAAAAATCAGACTTACCAGATTAAATGTTTATAAATAAACCTGAAGAACAAGGTAGAGAAAATGGAAACACCAGTTCTTTAGGAGTCTAAATCTTCCCAATTTAAATGTTTCCAAGTGTACTTTTGGGGAAATCTCAGCGTAATAGAGTACTCTTCTGGTACAGAGGACATTACAATTCACAATTCTCATCTAGCTCTGCCACTTTTTAAAGAGACAAATTCTATACTATCAGAATCAAGCACATGATATCCATTTGCAATAACATAGACAAGAATAGTCTGACTACTCATAATGAATGATCTATTTGTGTCCAAAAATATATTCTACTATGTGTTCATTATATATAGTGCATTAATAAAATTTAGTTAATTCATCAAACATACTATTTATCATCTTATCTTCAATAATCTCAACTGTTGATGCAAATATTGACCTAAAGCTTGCAAAACAAACAAAAGCAAAATAAAACAAAATTGAAAAAAATCTTTAAAATAAAATGTGACTCAGTGATACCTCTCCTTGGCATATTCTCTAAGGACTTGACCTCTAGCTCCATAGACTCTTGTTCAGCAATATTCATTGTCACCATATTCACAATATCTGGAGATGGGGACAGCTTAAATTTCTTTTAAAAATCAGATGAATGATAAAAATGTGGTACACATGCACAATGGTTTACTATTCAGTTATTAAAAAATAAAATCATGAAATTTACAGTTAAAAAGATGGACCTAAAAGAGATTATACTAAATGATTTGACCCAGACCCAGAAAGATAAACACCACACATATTCCTCCGTCTGGTAGTTCCTAGCTCCAAATCCTTTGATAGGCATGTACAACATGGAGGAAGCACTAACCCAGGAAAGTATAGAGGGACCACGGAGGTGGGCTGGGGGGGGATGGTTGTAGTTCATAAGTGAAAAGATGAATAACAACAGGGAGGAATCTCCAACTGAGTTTATTGTGCTAAAGAAATCAGTTTTCCTTTTTGAATGACAAATATGTCCCCACTTTATTTCCTTGCATTGTGGCTCTCCCTACCTGTGGTGGTTTGAATAAGAATGGTCCTCATGGGCTCATATACTTGAATGCTCATATACTTGACATGGTGAGGAGGGTACCAAGTAAGTGGTTATGGAGAGGGAGTGATTGATGACTTATAACGGGATGATCAGAGGCAGCAGAACACAATTCAAGAGTCATGGTGAAGAGTAATTTGTTCCTTTGGTTAAGTTGATAATGTGTCCACTCAAAGGCTCTTCAACAATTTTATAAGATATTCAAACTTTTTTTTATTGAGTCTGATATTATAATAAAAATAGTTCTTTTCTCACAGCCTGTTTTTTTTGGTTACTTCTTGGTTTGCTTTTTAAGATTAAGACTCCTTCTGAATCTGTAAACCAAGTTTACCACAAAATTCAGGTTTCCTAGAGCAAAGTTTATCTTTGTAAAACACCGTGTCCAACTATTCCAGTTATCAGTAATGGACCTCAGAACAAAAGAAAACTAAGTCAGTTTACTCTAATAGAGAAATCAAATTAACTGAACTGTTTGTTTCTTTATTAAAAGATATGCTAAATTTTTAATGAGAGAGAACAGCAAAATAGAAATATTATCTACAGGGAAAAAGAGATTATGTCAGGGTAAGGAGATGTGTAATAAAAACAAAATCATTCTAAGTTCACTGATTATTTATTCTTTCCAAAAACGCAGGGTTATAAATATTACCTAATGCTTGGGATTTTTATATATGTTAGGCAGTGTGATTGCGTACAACATAAGAACTAAGTGGAAATTGTTGTGAAAATTAAAGCTTTAGATCACGCCTTCAAACTCTTAGCTGTTTTACATTTTGGGACAAACATTCTGAGACCCAGAGAGGAATTAAACTATTAACATATCCTACAAGTCAGTTAAAAATAAAATTCAGTTTTAATATATGAGAATGTGCTCCATCCACTTCATTAAGAATATCAGTAAGATAACCAATGCCAAGTCTCAGCACTGAAGTCATGTACATGTAAGAAACATTGTATTTACGTGTGTGTTTGTGTGTGTGTGTGTGTATAACAGCAATTAAAGAAAATGAGACTTAATATAAAGGAGCTAAATTGTAGTATTAAGGAGGAAACAAAAGGGGTGCAATAGTGTAATTATATTTTAATTACAAAAATATTAAAATAAAATAATTTTTGGAAGAAAGATATCGGAAATTTGAATTCGTCTGTTTCATAGGTTTAAAAATAGCAGAGATGTTAAAGGCTCTCTCATTATTTAAGTCAAATGACAAATGTTTTGTACTGTCTCCATATGATAGAGAGAGTTACTCCTTACTGAAAAAGTACTTTTATTCTACTGATCTTCTCTGGCAGAAAATTATTTAGAGTGCAGAGATCTTAATGCTGTTCTACAAAAGGTTAGTGTAATGATGAAGACCTATCACTTCAAACTGAGATAGCCTAGATGGAAGGTAGTGGTGCATACCTTTAATCCCAGAACTCAGGAGGCAGAGGCAGATGGCTCTCTATGCGTTCCAGACCAGTCTGGTCTACAAGAGCTAGTTCCAGGACAGGCACCAAAGCTATATAGAAAAACCCTGAACCAGGTTGAAAAAAGAAAAATATAAAGGAAGGAAGGAAGGAAGGAAGGAAGGAAGGAAGAAAGAAAGGAACGAAGAAAGGAAGGAAGGAAGGAAGGAAGAAGCTGAGAGAGCCTGATTCATAATTTCCATGCTTTTCTGATGATACGTTTAGGCTTCTAAGGTTTAGTTTCCTCATTCTCAAGTGAGGAGATCTAGTAATAGTAACATCATGTAATATAAAACATATGTGATAATTGATAAATCAGTTTAAGCCATTCTTAAAATATAATTTTATGCAGACAAATGATTTTTAATTGATACTTTAAGTATTATTTAGAATAATCTTGCTTTTATCCTTGCTATTAATTTTATTTTTATTCTTAATTTTATCTGGAAATATCACTTCACAAGAAGGCAATATTTAGTTATGATAAAGGAGTACCAATAGAGTTACCATATCTTTAATGATACATTATTAATATCATCCAGTTGACATTGACTCATTATAGGATGATGTTATTTCAATTGTAGGGGTGCTGAGTATATTCTCTTAAAATATTATTCAGAAAATGAAGAGACTGCAAGACAACTCAGCTAATAATTATATATACAGCATTATAATTTGGAGTTTGATACATGGTTGTTACTGAATTTGTCTATCCAATTATTAGATGAAACTTGAATCTATAATGCTTGATAGTTATGAAAATAAAAGAATATAAAGAACCACAATAACTTATTGATTTTGTCTCTTTGATATTATCCAAAGGGCCACAATGCATATTTTATTACTATTAATTTTAAAAGTAACAAGACCTTGATTTAATTTGGCTCCAGTATTACTGGCAATGTGAAATTTAGGTTTTCTTTCACTTCTTTAGACTTATATGCTACTCTCAAAAGTGAATAAATGACTTTATAGAAATTCCTGTTTATGAAACATAGTAGAGAATCAATGGATATCAGCAATGTATATTAGTAATATTAATGATTCAATTTTAGAAGACATACAATTTGAAGAATGTAGTCACTGCTAAGTCAAGAGTTTTGCATATGGTTCTTCAGCTAGGACATTTGAAGTAGACAGTATTGACAGGAAATAAACAAATAAAAATTATTATGCTTTCCAAGTGTTTTGATTATTTAATAAATAAATAGAATTTATCATTTTAACTTCAAGTTTAAAAATGCAAACAATAAATAGGTCTTGCACATTAAGTAGAATTTCTTTTTTTTTGTTTGTAAAAAGATAAAGTGAAGGTATGAAGAGAATGATAATGGAAGACAAATTAATGAAAAAACATGAAACTGGTAATCATTAGTTGGCCAAAGCTTGTCCTAGCATATCCTAAGAATATGTGTATAGTGAAGTAATAATAAGAATTCAAATCCAAGCAGAAAACACAGAACAGAAACCATGAACTGTATGAGTGTAAAGCTTCCTAGAGCAGTAGAGTTGAAACTGTGATAAAGCCTTTATTGTTAGTGCTTGGTTTTTGTAGTACAAGATGGAGAAAAGAATGATAAAGTGATTATTAGACAGTGCCGCCAAACTGCCCAACAAACCAATAACTACTGATTTAAAAAAAACATTTCTTATGCAGATTATTGAGTTCAGTAGTCCATGATTTTATCAACTCGCATCAGATGGAGAAGCTATTCTTTATTTATTCTTTTGGGAATTACAAAGAATCCATAATTAAGAAAAATATTATCAGTTTTGTTCCTACTCATGTATGTAGCAACAATGTTAGGAAACATATTGATTGTGGTAACAATAACTAGAAGTCCTGGTCTGAGGTCTCCCATGTATTTCTTCCTTAAGTTGCTATCCCTCATGGAGGTTACTTACTCTTCTATCATTACCCCCAAGTTAATTATGGACTCTTTCTCTGAGAACATTTCCATTTCATTGGAAGGTTGCATGACTCAGCTCTGGATTACTTCTTTGGTGGTGTGGTGATAATTCTTCTCATTGTGATGGCCTATGACCATTATGTGGCCATCTGTAAACCTTTGCATTATTTGACAACCATGAGTCCCAGAGTATGTTGCCTTATGGTAGGAGGGACTTGGGTTGGTGGATGTGCACATGCAACCATTCAGCTTCTTTTCATGTATCAAATACCTTTCTGTGGCCCGAATATCATAGATCACTTTATGTGTGATTTATTTCCACTGTTGAAATTGGCGTGCATGGACACCTATATTCTAGGTCTCTTGGTCATTGTCAATAGTGGAGTGATGTGTATGGCCATTTTCCTTATTCTAACTGCTTCCTAGGTGATCATCCTCTGCTCCCTAAAGTCCTCTAGCTCTGAAGGAAGGCGTAAAGCCCTCTCAACATGTACTTCCCACTTCACAGTGCTTGTACTCTTCTTTGAGCCGTGTATTTTCTTGTATGTCAGACCTGTGGTCACTTACCCTGTAGACAAGATAGTGGCTGTGTCCTTCACTGTCATTGAGCCAATGTTAAATCTTTTGATATACATCTTGAGGAATGCAGAGGTTAAAAATGCCCTAAGGAGGCTTCTAATGAAACAGGGGACACTGAGTAGTCATTACCTTACACACAGGAAGTAATGCTTCCCAGAAAGCTAACAGAGATCTCTCCTCTCCATTACCCTACTCCATTGTGAATCCAGCCCCATGGATGTCTTTCAAACTTAACAATCAGGTAATGATACAATGATCCTTTCTATTCTGGTTAGTGTCTTGTCCCCAGCAAGTCAAACCTTCACATTTATACTACATCTTTTTCCTCCTAACTCTATAGGAAACCAAACCAAAGTAAAATCTCTATTTTTGAAAAGTATTTGGTATTACTATCCCAATATATGACTTTGAAAACATCCTGAAAATATCTTACATTCTAAGATAGTAGAAATTTTACTGAACATCATAGCCAAAATAAATAATCTATCTTGAACTTTCTTAACATTTAAGACTGCTGCTCTGAGAGGGCCATCGGAGGGGGTGAGTGTGATTCGGGCCCGTAGCAGGGGCCCGGCGAGGAGGACCTAGGACTTTCCCCGACCCCATAGACTCCCAGGTCAGCCTGCTCTGCTGGCTCCACCCTGCTAGCGCCTACGCCAGCCATCCCAGCTTCCATCCAGAGGGCCATCGGAGGGGTGAGTGTGATTCGGGCCCGCGGCAGGGGCCCAGCGAGGAGGAGCTAGGACTTTCCCCGACCCCATAGACTCCCAGGTCAGCCTGCTCTGCTGGCTCCACCCTGCTAGCGCCTCCGCCAGCCAACCCAGCTTCCATCCAGAGGGCCATCGGAGGGGTGAGTTTGCTTTGGGCCTGCGGCAGGGGCCCTGCGAAGAGGAGCTCGGTCTTTCCCCAACCCCATAGACTCCCAGGTCAGCCTGCTCTGCTGGCTCCACCCTGCTAGCGCCCCTGCCAACCATCCCAGCCTCCAGCCAGTGGGCCATCGGAGGGGTGAGTGTGCTTCAGGCCAGCGGCAGGGGCCCGGCGAGGAGGAGCTCGGACTTTCCCTGACCCCATAGACTCCCAGGTCAACCTGCAGTGCTGGTTCCACCCTGCTAAGCTCTCCCGCCTGCCAGCCCAGCTTCCATCCAGGTACAAATTTCTATATTTCTCCCCTCCCACTGGGGCCATAAAATTTCCCCAGCTCAGCTGCCTTGAACACTGGGCCTGCTCTGTAGGCGCATCCCGGAAAGAGGGAGTGCCTGTGCTTCAATAGCCTGCCTGAGGAAAGGTAGGCATTCTATCAGTGAACTTCCTACCCAACAAGGGAACCTGACCCGCTACCAGAAGTTCCAATAGAGAGCATTTGAACAAAGAGATGGGCAGACACCAAGACAAGACCTCCTCCAACAATCTGAAAAACAACATGAAAACACCAGATCCCAACGACCCTACAACAGAAGAATTTGAACACTCTAACCCAGATGAAGTGGAAAAAAGTGCCATTATGAAAGCAATAGAGTCCCTTAAACAGGAAATGAATAACTCCCTTAAAGAACTGGTCGAGAAGTATAACAAAAAGTTTGAAGAAATGAGTATAGAAATGGATGAGAAATATAACAAAATGTTTGAAGAAATAAGTAAATCCTTGAATGATACCCTGAGAAACCAAGAAAAAACAATCAAACAAGTAAAGGAAACAGTCCAAGAATTGAAAACTGAAATGGAGGCAATGAAGAAAACACAAAACGAAAACCAGCTGGATATGGAAAACCTAGGTAAACGAGCGGAGACTACAGAATCAAGCATAACGAATAGAATACAAGAGATAGAAGAACGAATCTCAGATTCTGAAGATACCATAGAGAAAATAAATGCTCTGGTCAAAGAAAACAGCAAATTCAACAAATTCTCTTCACAAAACATTCAGGAAATCTGGGACACAATAAAAAAAAAACCAAATCTAAGAAGAATAGGGATTGAAGAAGGAGAAGAACTGCAGATCAAAGGCCCAGAAAATATATTTAACAAAATTATAGAAGAAAACTTTCCCAACCTAAAGAACGATATTCCTGTGAAGGTTCAAGAAGCATACAGAACGCCGAATAGACTGGATCAAAAAAAAACCATCCTCTCGCCATATAATAATCAAAACACAAAACATCCAGATTAAAGAAAGAATATTAAGAGCTGCAAAGGAAAAAGGTCAAGTGACTTATAAAGGTAAACCTATCAGGCTTACACCAGACTTCTCTATGGAAACCATGAAAGCCAGAAGATTCTGGATAGAGGTACTGCAGAAACTAAGAGACCATGGATGCAAACCCTGACTACTGTACCCAGCCAAGCTATCGTTCACTATCAATGGAGAAAACAAAATACTCCAGGATAAAAATAAATTTAAACAATTCGTAGTCACAAATCCATCCCTACAGAAAGTAATAGAAGGAAAATAGCAACCCAAGAAATCCAACATTGCCATCACTGCCTACAATAACCCAGACATCTAGCGACCCTTCACAACCACAACTCAAAGAAGAGAAACACACAAACTCTACTACACACACACACACACACACACACACACACACACACACACACACAAATAATAAACGGAATCAACAACCACTGGTCATTAATATCACTTAATATTAATGGACTCAACTCACCTATAAAAAGGCACAGACTTAGAGACTGGAAAAGAAAACAGGATCCAGGGGCTGGAGAGATGGCTCAGTGGTTAAGAGCATTGCTTGCTCTTCCAGAGGTCTTGAGTTCAATTCCCGGCAACCACATGGTGGCTCACAACCATCTGTGATGGGGTCTTGTGCCCTCTTCTGGCCTGCCGGCACACACACAGACGGAATATTGTATACATAATAAATAAAAATAAATAAATAAATAAATAAATAAATATTAAAAAATAAAAGAAAACAGGATCCAACATTCTGCTGTTTACAAGAAACACACCTCAACCACAGAGATAGACATCTACTCAGAGTAAAGGGTTGGGAAAAGGTTTTCCAAGCAAACGGACCTAAGAAACAAGCGGGTGTGGCCATTCTAATATCTAACAAAATTGACTTCAAATTAAAATCAATCAGAAGAGATGGAGATGGACATTTCATACTCATAACAGGAACAAATTCATCAAGAAGAAGTCTCAATCCTGAATATCTATGCCCCTAATATAAAGTCATCCACTTATGTAAAAGAAAAACTTTTAGAACTCAAGGCAGTCATCAAACCACACACACTAATAGTAGGAGACTTCAACACACCTCTCTCACCAATGGACAGATCAATCAAACAGAAACTCAACAGAGAAATAAGAGAATTGCTAGAGGTAATGAATCAAATGGACTTAACAGATATCTATAGAATATTCTACCCAAAAAGGAAAGAATATACCTTCTTCTCTGCAGCTCATGGAACCTTCTCGAAAATTGACCACATACTCGGTAACAAAGCAAACTTAAACAGATACAAAGAAATATTAGTAATCACCTGTGTCTTGTCGGATCACCACGGAATAAAGTTAGAACTCAATAACAATTCGAATTCCAGAAAGCCTACAAATGTGTGGAAGTTGAACAGTCAACTACTGAATCATCCTTGGGTCAAGGAAGAAATAAAGAAAGAAATTAAAGTCTTCCTTGAATTTAATGAAAATAAAGACACAACATACTCAAACCTATGGGACACAATGAAAGCAGTTCTAAGAGGAAAGTTCATAGCGCTAAGTGCCCAATTAAAGAAAACGGAGAAAGCATATATTGGAGACTTAACAGCACACCTAAAAGCTATGGAAAAAAAAGAGACAGACTCTCCCAGGAGGAGTAGAAGATTGGAAATAATCAAACTGAGGGCTGAAATCAACAAAATAGAAACACAGAAAACAATCCAAAAAATCAATGAAACAAAAAGTTGGTTCTTGGAGAAAATCAACAAGATTGACAAACCCCTAGCCAAACTAATCAAACGGCAGAGAGAGAACACTCAAATTAATAAGATCAGAAATGAAAAGGGGGACATAACAACAGACACAGTGGAACTTCAGAGAATCATTAGATCTTACTACGAGAGTTTATATGCCACAAAGTTGGAAAATGTACAACAAATGGATGAGTTTTTAGATGAATACCATTTACCAAAGTTAAATCAAGAGCAAGTGAACAATCTAAATAGACCTGTTAGTCGCGAAGAATTAGAAGCTGTTATCAAAAACCTCCCCACCAAAAAAAGCCCAGGTCCAGATGGTTTCAATGCAGAATTCTACCAGAACTTCCAGGAAGAGCTAATACCTATACTCCTCAATGTATTTCACAATATAGAAACAGAAGAATCATTGCCAAACTCTTTTTATGAAGCTACAGTTACCCTGATACCAAAACCACACAAAGACACAACCAAGAAAGAGAATTACAGACCAATCTCACTCATGAACATTGACGCCAAAATACTCAATAAAATACTGGCAAACCGAAATCCAAGAATACATTAGAAAAATTATCCATTATGATCAAGTGGGCTTCATCCCAGAGATGCAGGGCTGGTTCAACATATGCAAATCTATCAATGTAATCCATCATATAAATAAATTGAAAGAAAAAAACCATATGATCATTTTATTGGATGCTGAAAAAGCATTTGACAAAATTCAACACCCATTTATGATAAAGGTGTTGGAGAGATTGGGTATACGAGGATCATACCTAAATATAATAAAAGCAATATATAGTAAGCCGACAGATAACATCAAATTGAATGGAGAGAAACTCAAAGCAATTCCACTAAAATCAGGAACACAACAAGGCTGTCCACTCTCTCCATACCTCTTCAATATAGTGCTTGAAGTCCTAGCAATAGCAATAAGACAACATAAGGGGATCAAGGGGATTCGAATTGGAAAGGATGAAGTTAAACTTTCGTTATTTGCAGACGATATGATAGTGTACATAAGCGACCCCAAAAACTCTACCAAAGAACTCCTACAGCTGATAAACCCCTTTAGTAATGTGGCAGGATACAAGATCAACTCCAAAAAATCGGTTGCCCTCCTATACACAGAGGATAAAGAAGCAGAGAGGGAAATCAGAGAAACATCACC
Source organism: Myodes glareolus (assembly GCF_982192425.1). Lineage (NCBI taxonomy): Eukaryota > Metazoa > Chordata > Mammalia > Rodentia > Cricetidae > Myodes > Myodes glareolus. The sequence continues at coordinate 1,319,985 of NC_142027.1, read as the reverse complement.
TTTCATGACAGCCACAAATAGCATAAAATATCTTGGGGTAACTCTAACCAAGGAAGTGAAAGACTTATTTGACAAGAACTTTAAGTCCTTGAAGAAAGAAATTGAGGAGGATACCAGAAAATGGAAAGATCTCCCCTGTTCTTGGATTGGGAGAATCAACATAGTAAAAATGGCAATTCTACCAAAAGCAATCTATAGATTCAACGCAATTCCCATGAAAATTCCATCAAACTTCTTCACAGACCTTGAGAGAAAAATAATCAAGTTTATATGGCAAAACAAAAAACCCAGGATAGACAAAACAGTCTTATACAATAAAGGAACTTCTGGAGGCATTACCATCCCTGACTTCAAACTCTATTACAGAGCAACAGCATTGAAAACAGCGTGGTATTGGCATAACAACAGAGAAGTCGACCTATGGAATCGAATAGAAGACCCGGGTATTAACCCACAAACATATGAACACCTGATATTTGACAAGGGAGCTAAAGGCATACAATGGAAGAAGGAAAGTATCTTTAACAAATGGTGCTGGCATAACTGGATGTCAACCTGTAGAAGAATGAAAATAGATCCATATCTATCACCATGCACAAAACTCAAGTCCAAATGGATTAAAGACCTCAACATTAATCTGACCACTTTGAACCTGATAGAAGAGAAAGTGGGAAGTAGTCTACAAGATATAGGCACAGGAGACCAGTTCCTAAGCAGAACCCCAGGAGCTCAGACAATAAGAGAAGCAATGAATAAATGGGACCTCCTGAAACTGAGAAGCTTCTGTAAAGCAAAGGACACTGTCAGTAAGACCAAAAGGCTACCTTCCGACTGGGAGAAGATCTTCACAAATCCCTCATCAGACAAAGGTCTGATCTCCAAATTATACAAAGAACTCAAGAAACTAGACAGTAAAACTCTAACTAACCCAATTAAAAAATGGGGTACAACTGAACAGAGAATTCACAACAGATGAACTCCGAATGGTCAAAAGGCACTTAAGGTCATGCTCAACCTCCTTAGCAATCAGGGAAATGCAAATCAAAACAACTTTGAGATATCATCTTACACCTGTCAGAATAGCCAAACTCAAAAACACCAATGATAGCCTATGCTGGAGAGGATGTGGAATGAGGGGAACACTCATCCATTGTTGGTGGGAATGCAAACTTTTGCAGCCACTGTGGAAATCAGTGTGGCGGTTTCTCAGGAAACTGGGAGTCAATCTCCCTCAGGACCCAGCAATTCCACTCTTGGGAATATACCTAAGAGATGCCCTATCATACCACAAAAACATTTGTTCAACTATGTTCATAGCAGCACTATTTGTAATAGCCAGAACCTGGAAACAACCTAGGTGCCCCTCAATAGAAGAATGGTTAATAAAGGTGTGGAACATATACACATTAGAGTTCTACTCAGCGTTAAAAAACAATGACATCTTGAATTTTGCATGCAAATGGATGGAAATAGAAAACGCTTTACTGAGTGAGGTAAGCCAGACCCAAAAAGAGGAATATGGTATGTATTCACTCATATGTGGATTCTAACCATAATTAAAGGTCTTTGAGCCTATTATTCGTGATCCTAGAGAAGCTAAATAAGAAGGTGAACCTGTTGAAAATCATGTAGCTATCTGCCTGGAGATTGGAAATAAACAAGACTCCCAGGTAACCTCGGGTGCTTGGGGGAGTGGGATGGTTGTTGGAAGGGGAGAGGGTTAGAGAGAAGGGAGTAGGGAAGGAATGGGGAAAGCTAGGTGGACTGGGATGGGGAGAGGGAGGAAGGATGGATATGAGATCAAGGAAGAATATATCTCAACTAAGGGAGTCATTTTAGGGTTTACAGGAGACTTGATTATAAATGGGATCCCAGGCCCAAGGAGAGATCCCCAGACTGTTCTCTAGACAGAGGAGAAGGTGCCTGAACCGGCCTTGGCCTATAACCATACTGATGAAGATTTTACTTATCACCATAGATCCTTCGTCTGACGATGGATGGCGATGCAGATGGAGACCCAAATTGGAGCACAGGACTGAGCCCCCCATGGTCCAAATGAGGGGCAGAAAAAGGAAGAACATGAAAAAAACTCAGGACCGCGAGGGGTGCGATCACCCACTGATACAAGGGGACTGATCTAATGAGAGTTCACCAGGGCCAGTTGGACTGGGACTGAGCGAGCATGTGATCCAGCCAGATTTTCTGAATGTGGCCGGATCTCTGAATGTGGCTGGTCCGGAGCCTTTCTGAAAGGCCACTGACAATGACACTGGGACTTTTTTCCTCTGCATATGCTGGATTTTTGGGATCCAGTCTGTTCGGATACTCACCTTCAGGGACCTAGAGGGAGTGGGTAGGAGCTTGAACTTCCCACGGGGCTGGAGGCCCTGGCTGCTCTTGGGGATGGAGAGGGAGGAGGAGGGGGTGGGGGAGTGGGAGGGTGTTGGGAGGAGGGGTGGAAATGAAAACTTTCATAATTTAATAAACTTAAAAAAATGAAAAAAAAGACTGCTGCTCGTCTGAATTTCCCATGTAGTCAACTATTACAAAATAAGCTAATACATAGCTAAAATCTTCAATTGCTTATGCTTCTACGTCTCTGACCTAGACAATGTATATTTAATTTACTGAAAGCAACAAATACAGGAGTTGAAATCAACATCCTGAAATCTGTCATAAAGTTTGAAAATTACTATTCATGGATGTTCTTTGATAAAGAGTATTGTTTTTTATCTGGATCAATCGGAATCAATTTGATTTAGTCATTTAATTCCTTGTAAAACTTGGTTAAGAGTTTTGTAAAGTAGCCCATTTCTTCCTCTATGTGATGTTTTCTGTGCTGTTCAAAAAATATTTGTAGTAATTTTTTTAGGGACAGAGACCCAGATGTATTTCCAGTCACACCCAGAGAGATAAGCACCATTTATACTCTCAAACAAACATCAGAACAAAGAGACACACAGTCACAGACAGAAACACATATGACTTCACAGAATCACATACAACCTTCAAGCAGGCACAGATTCAGAATTATACAACAAACAAACAGAGGACAGAAAACACAAAAAGCATGATATAGAGTATTCAAGTCTGGATTCATTCTTGATTAAATGATTCTGGGGGAAGTGCTTATATTTCTTTCCTTAGTGTGACTCCATGTATTTTTGGTAACTCAGGGTTAATCACTAAGGAATGTAATGCATATATCTGACAAAATGGATTTCAAACAAAAGCTAATCAAAAAAGACAAGGAGGGACACTTCACTTTGATCAAGGGAACAGTTAAAAAAGAAGTCATTAATATACTAAACATACATGCATGAAATTCTGCTGCATCCAATTTCATAAAAAGTTTGTACTATTAAATTTAAAGATGCAGATTAACATCAATCCAAATAGTAGGTCATTTCAAAACTCAGTTTTCTATATTAATCGGGGCAGGTCATCTGGACAAAAATTAAACAGAAAAACATGAGAACTAATTGACATCATACATTAAATGACTTAACATATGTCTGTAGAATATTCTAACCCAAAACAAAAGAATGCATGTTGTACTTATAAGAACACACAGGACTGAAGATTCCTAAGACAGACAAAATCCTTAGATACAAAACAAATCTGTGCATATTCGAAAACACTGCAATCCTATATAAGTACAAAGTAATAAAACTTAAAAATGATAGTAAAGCAATCCCCAATAAATACTTAACCTCATAGAAATTAAGCAACTCATTACTGAATAATGACTAGGGTAAAGAAGAACTCTAGAAAGAAATTTTAAAAATTACTAAAAGTAGTGAAATGAAAGCACAGCTCTACAAATAAGAAGAAAATGCACAGCTTTAGGTGGATGGTTAATGACCTAAAGGCTCTGCTGAACTGAAAGGCTCTGGGCATGACTTCATCTATAAAACCTGTCGACTGTTAGTATCCAGGAAGCTACCCTCTGTTGGTATCTACTACCTTGAGCAGGGGAACTGATTTGAGGATGGATTCTATCATCCCTAAAGTTCCCTCTTCCAACCACAAAGCCCCAAGCTTGCTATGCGACATTTGTATAGTCTCAATCCTGGTGGTAACAACACAACACTTCAATTATACTGAGCCAAGGAAATGATTTAATTTCCTTCTCTCTCTTTCATCCCTAGCATAACCAAGCACCTTGACATCATTCCTAAGCACAGTCTTTCCCAGTAACCCCAAAAGACTACATAGGTACAGGCTCAAACACAACACATCAGTTGGAAAAACAGATGAGTGACTGACTTCTCAGATTGACTGTCCCAAAATTTAGACCTTAACTAAACCTCAGAGCACATTCTGTGCCTCTCCCCATCTCATTCCATCACCAGGAAAGCAGTTGAATTCTGCCTCCACCTGTGGTGGAACTCCACTGCTCTGGGGCAGTGCCCAACAGCATGGAAGAAGGGGGGATACCTGCCTCCAGGCTGTGGCACCATCCCTACACCACACTGGACTTTGTCCCATAAAGACCAACTCTGCCAACCAACTTCACACACCTGAATGTCATTCTCATGATATTCATACCAATCGTAGCCCGTAACCACAACAGACTATATAAGCACAGGTGCAAACCATACCAGTTGGAAAAACAGCAAATTACCCAAGAACAATCACAAACCACAGAAGTAGGAAGAACAGGGACAGAGACAAGTCACAACAGTTGGAAGAAAAGATTAAACACATGTGTAAAAAATACATTCAACAAAGGAAAGACCAAAGTGGCACCACCAGAATACAGTGATGCTACAACAGCACAAACTGAACATCCCAAGCAGGGGAAACAGAAGAAAATAAGCTTTAAAATTGCTTTATGAAGATTATAGAGGCTCTTAAGCAGGAAATAATTCCCTTAAAGAAGTTTAGAAAAAGACAACCCAGAAAATGGAAGAAATAAATAAATTCCTTAAAAGAAGCAAAGAAGGTCAAGAAAAAAGTGATCAGATAGGTGGAGGAAATAGATCAAGACTTGAAAACTGAAACAGAAACATACAAACTGAGGGTATTCGAGAAATGGAAAATATGCAGAAGGAAAAAAATACAGATGCAAATATAGGCAACAGAAAATAAGAGATACAAAAGAGAATCTCAAGATTTGAAAATATGATAAAGGAAATAAAGTAAAAAAAAAGTGTAAAATCCAATAAGTTTATAACATAAAACATTCAGGAGTTCCGGGACACCATGAGAATACCAAGCCTAAGAATAATAGGTATAGAAGAAGGAGAAGAGTGCCAGCTCAAAAACACAGAAAGCATTTTCAACAAACAAAATCCTAGAACACTTCCCCAACCTAAAGAAAGTCATTTGTACAAAGGTAAAAGGAGTTTACAAAACATCAAATAGGCTGGACCAAAAAAAAGTGCCCATTCCACATAATTATCAAACCACTAACTATACTAACATTTATATATATATATATTAAAGAAATAATTTAAAGATCTGCAAAACAAAAGACCAAGTAACTTATAAAGGCAATCCTATCAGAATACCCATCTTCTCAATGGATACTCTAGAAGTCAGAAGGTCCTGGACAGATGTTTTTCAGACACTAATGGACCAAAAATGCCTGCCCAGACTTCTGGAGGTGTAATCAACCCTGACTTCAAGTATGTAGTAATGAAAGCAGTTTGGTATTGGCATAAAAACAGGCAGGTGAACTAGTGCAATCAAATCAAAGATCCTTAATAAATTCAGACACCTGTGAACACTAGATTTGGAACAAACAATCCAAAAAGAAACAACCAAAAAGAAAGCATCTTGATCAAATGGTGCAGGTGTAACTGGAGGTCAGCAAGCAGAAGATTGTAAATACATTCATATCTATCGCCTGCACAAAACCCAAATCCAAGTGAATCAAAAACCTCAACACAAATCCAGTTACACTTTAGCTGATTCAAGGGAAAGTGAGAAGTATCTTTAAATACATGGACACAGGAGACTACTTCCTGAGTATAAAACCAGTCACATAGGTGCTGAGATTAATAATCAATAAATTATACCTCTTGAAACTGAAAAGCCAAGAACACGGTCAATTAAACAAAATGAAAACCTGATGAATGGAAAAAAAATCTCCAACCCCACATCTGACAGAGGAATGTTATCCAAATCATATAAAGAACTGAAGAAGCTAGAAATCAAAATAACTAACAATCCCATTAAAATTTGAGGTTTATATTTAAACAGAATTCTCAACAGAAGAATCCCAAGCGGGCAAGACACACTTAAAGAACTGTTCAATATCCTTAGCTATCAGAAAAATGCAAATGAAAAGGACTCTGAGATACCTTCTGTCACCTGTCACAACAGACTAATGATAACCTACATTGAAGATGATATGGAGTAAGGGGAACATTTCTCTACAGTGGTTGGAGCACAAATTTGAATAGTCACTTTGGTAAAAAAAAAAAAAAAGTATGATGGTTTCTCAGAATCTTGTGGATCAATCTACCTCAAGATCCAGTGATACCCCCCCAAAAAAAGAATGTACTACTGATTTACTTAAAAATTTATAAAATACGCAATAAAATGTTAAAATTCTAATATATTTCATAAAATAAAAATAAAAGTAATATCATAAAATACTTTAGCAATAATGCAACTAAGAAATTAAAGAATGAAAAAAAAAGATCCAGTGATACCCTTCTTTGGCATAAACACAAAGTATGCTCAGTCATAGCAGAAAGGCACTTGCTCAACTCTGTTCATGATAGAAACATTATTTATAATACTTAGAAACTGGAAACAACCTATGTGCCCTTCCACTGAAGAATTGATAAAGAAAATGTGGTTTATCTGCACAATGTACTATTATTCTTTGGAAAAATTAGTTACATTATGAAATTTATAGTCAAATGGGGACCTAGAAAAAATAAATGAGATGTTCTTAGTTAACTGGGGGTGTACCAGAGTAAAGGGAAGGGGTGAAGAGATGGGAGCATGAGGGATCAGGAGAGTTGAGTTGAGAGTGGGAAGGTGGGGTAGAAAAATGAAAGAGATATTTTGATAAAGGGATTTTTTTCTGGGGTTAGGGAGAAACCTGGTGCCAGGGAAACTCCCAGCAACCCACAAAGATGACATCATCTAAGATTTCTAGAAATAGTGGAAAGGGTGTCTGATTCCCTAGTAATCAGGTTGATGACTACCAATCATAGACTTTGTCCAGTACCTGATGAAATCAGATACAGAAATCTACAGTCAAGCACTGGATTGAGCTCCAAGAGGCCATTTGAACATATTGTCAAGGAATTATATAGTAAAGAGGGGCAAAGTACCTACATAAAACTTGAAAACTCTCAAATAAATAGCTTAATTACACATGAAAGAGTCTCTAGAACAACAATAAGAAAAAGCAATCAAAAGCCAGGGTCAAATTAATGAAGTAGAAAAAATAATTTGCAAGAAGTCAATGAAACAAAGAGCTTTCTTTGAGAAAATCAACAAGATTGACAAACTTTCAATCAAATTCAACAAAACACAGAAAAAGATGATCCAATTTAATAGACTTAAGATTGAATGAAAGATATCACAACAGACATGAAGAAAAGTTAAAGAATCATAAGGTATAATATAAAAAATTTCTTTTACATCTAACAGGCAAAGCTAAAAGAAATGGATAAATTTCTTGACACATATTAACTATCAATGTTAAATCAGATAAATATTTTGGACAGACACATAATCTCTATTGAAATCAAAAAAGTAATTAAGAGGCTTCCATTAAAAAAAAAATTAAAGCCCAAGTGCAAATGGATTCAGCACCGAATTCTACCAGACCTCCAAAGAACATCTAAGGCCAATATTTCCAAAATTATTTCATAAAATAAAACTGAAAGAATATTTCTTAATTCTTTTTATGAAGTCACTATCACCTTGATACCAAAACTACATAAGGATTCAAAAATAAAAGAAAATTACAGAACCTTTTCCTTTATGGAGATGAATATGAAAATTTCCAATAAAATAGTAACAAAATAAATCCAAGATTAAATAAAAAAAATTTCCATTGTGCTCAAGTAAGTGTCATTCCAGAGATACAGAAATGGTTAAAAATATGTAAATCGATAAATGTAATCTTTCATATAAACAGACTAAAAATAAAAAAATTCAAAAACACATAAACATCTCACTTGATGAAGAAAAAATATTTGACAAATCTTTATACAGATCCTGGAAATACTAGGGAGACAATATATATACTTCAATATAATGTAGATGGTTTATAGCAAATGCACAGCCAATGCCAAACTAAGTAGAGAAAACCACTAAGTGTTTTCACTAAAATCAGAAACAAGAAATGGATGTCTCCTCTTTGATACCTGCTCTGTATAGTATTTGAAGTCTTAGATTGAACAACAACAACAAAAAGAACTTCTACAAATTTAATGAAATGAACATCAACATTCACAAAAAAGAAATAAAGAAAAATGTTCAAATTCACATGGCAACACTTGCAAAAACAGAAAAAAAAATAAAACAGAATAACTTAAATAATTCTGCATAATAAATGAACCACCGGAGACATCACAATCACATCTTTAAAACTGTTACAGAGCTATAATAACCAAAACAGCAACAATATTTGCATAAAAACATACTTTGCTTGTTTGAATAGAATTGAAGATGACATTATTTCATAAACCAAGTGTTATATTATTTTTAAAATGAGGTTCAAAAGTTGTACTGTAGAAAATATATCTTTTAAAATGGTGCTTATCAAACTGGGTAGTTATATGCAGAAAATATGAAGACATCCTATACCTATAACCAAGCATAAAACACAGTAAAAATATGGATCAAGAATTTCAGTGCAGCCGGGCGGTGGTGGCACATGCCTTTAATCCCAGCACTCGGGAGGCAGAGGCAGGCAGATCTCAGTGAGTTTGAGGCCAGCCTGGTCTACAAGAGCTAAAGTTCTAGGACTGGCTCCAAAAGCTACAGAGAAACACTGTCTCAAAAAAACAAAACAAAAAAAGAGAAGAATTTCAGTGCAAAATCATATATCCTGAACCTGATGGAAGATAAAATATAGGAATGAAATCATTGACACAACATAATCACCATATTGCATCACTTTTCATTTGTGATGACCATGTAGGGCATGAATTTGACAATGGCAGCCTACTGGTTCAAGGTAAATATTTCCACATCTGCCAGCAAGTGAGCAATGAAGAGCTGAGTCATGGATCCATTATAGAAAAAGCTTTTGTTTGCTGTAGCCAAGTCTCTACGAGCATCAGAATCACAGGGGAGGTGTACATATGGGTATATTTTCATTTTTGTATAATGTGGGCACAAGATGATTATACAAAACCCTCTCATCCCATAGTTCTGACATTTTGGTAGTTCTACTTTAAGTGCCTGAAATTTATACCACTTACATGTTACCTGTAGGACATGAGATCAAGGATAAGGTCATGCCTGTGTTTTACAGATGATTGTCCCCTTCTCATCAATCGTCTGAGTTACACTGAAATGAAAATTGTCATGTACAGGTGTGAAACACAGACAGTTTTTTTAATCTTGTTATTCAAAAAGAAATTAAGTTTTAGCTAGCTCAAGACAAATGTTTCAGAGTTTTGTAGATGGGTAAGATAAATGAAAGACCTATTCTTCTAAACACCAGCTAGACTGCTGTAGAATGCATTGATAGAGTACGGAGTTATTATGGGTAAGGTCCTGAGCTCAATTCTTGTTATAAGCCACAATATTATACAATAATTGCTCAATCACCTTATTTTGATTGACTAATCAAAGCCAATAGCTTTGGTAAAGGTTTTTAAGCCAAGAAGCAAGGAATTTGTTGTCATTACTTTGTGAATGAGTGGTTGTCCTTTACTGTGGATTTGGTTGCAGCTAACTCCATTTCTGTTACATATTTGGGAATTAGTTCGCTATTTCACAACAGTTTCCCAATTCTCAGTTACATAGCATGAGGCAAGCCTAAGCTATAGGAGACATTGCTCTACACAGAAATCAATAATCAACATCACTTGAGAGAAAAGGAATAAGACTATTAATGACCTAGAACACTAGAGAACAGAAACAAATGGAGATAAGACCATATATATAAAATGTATATAAAATTAAGAAAATATTTAATATGTAAAATAAAGAAAATATTTAAAAATGATACCCATAAATGATTTTAAAATGATAAAATCAATGTATTTTAAGAACCAAAAAACTTAGATATATTGATGTTGAAAAAGAATAGATTCTTCCCTAGTAGAGGGAATGTCATTAATAAGATTGATATTGCCCATATGTATATGTTGGCTGCTGAGGTCTGTAACCTGACACATAGAGTTATAGTCAATGGCTGGTTTCTCAAACCCTTGAGCTGACACAACTGTGCCAAGCAGGATTGAACATACATATTCAGAGCTGCCTAATTAGAAATTCAATATTCATTGGCTCAAGATAACCCTCCTGGTGCGGGAGAATTATCTGTATTCTGTTAATCATATTTTAATAAAACGCTGATTGGCCAGGCAGGCAGTATAGGCGGGAAAGCCAGACAGGAAGTAGGGGTGGAGCAAAGAGACTGGGAGTATTCTGGAAGCAGAAGCTCTCTCAGCCACTCCTGCGCAGATCACTGAAGAAGCAACATGTAAGCTGCCCCCGCTGGAAAAGGTACTGAGCCATTATGGCTAACATAGATGAGAATAATGGGTTAATATAAGTTATAAGAGTTAACAAGAAGCCTGACCTAATGAGCCAATCAGTTTATAACCTGATGTAGACTCCGTGTGATTTTCCTTGGGGTATGCCAGCTCTGGGGTACCGGGCGGGACGGAAACCCCAACAAGCTGGCCCGTCATGTTACATATGGCGCCAACGTGTGGATAACAGAATCCACAGAAAGCTTGAGAAAGCTTGGGAAAGAATAGAGTAAAGCTTGTTTTCTTGATAGCAGCAATTTCTTGGGTCTACTTTGCTTGCTAGAGGCAAGCAAGGCTCTCATCTAAGAGAGGTTTCCTGACTCAGCTTTAGCTGCAAAACCCTGCAGGTCATTAAGAGGTCCTGCCACGAAACACTTAAACGGTGTTGGTGAAAAGTGGAACACATGCTTTTCGGTTTTCAGTCGTAGCAGGAAAAAAGCTGCGCTGTTTTACAATGCCGGCTTTCTGGGCTGTCCTGACAGGGTAATCTCTGACTCTTTCAGGCAGGCAGTCTGACTGAGTGTGGTCTGTGAGCAGAATGCTGCAGCTTGCTTGCTGGCAAGGACCTTGAAACGCCATAGAGTTGTGGCAATGAACACAGCTCTGGCTGGTATCTCAGCCATGAGACTGGAGAGCTGGGGAGTGGGTTGGATCTAGCCGTCAAAGCCACTGCTCTCCATATTGCTTAGTAAATTAAAGGCTCATGTGGTCAGAAAAAGAGAGATATACAGTAAAGAGAGATTCAAAGAGGAAGAAAACCTCTAAATATTTTACAGTGTGTTAAAAATATATGCAGGCTAAAAGTTAAAGTTCTTAATGTAAAAAAAAAGGAAGAAAGAGAGTAGTTGGGTGTGGTGGTACACACCTTAAATCCCAATGCCTGGGAGGCAGAGGCATATTGACCTCTGTGACTTCAAGGGACAGAGGTAGTGATTGACCTCTGTGACTTCAAGGTGTGGTAGTGCACACCTTTAATCCCAATGCCTGGGAGGCAGGGACAGACAGATCTCTGTGAGTTCAAGGTGTGGTAGCATACACCTTTAATCCCAGCACTGGGGAGGCAGAAACAGGAGGATCTCTGAGTTCAAGAACAGCCTGGTCTACAGAGTTATTCCAGGACAAAGATATACAGAGAGCCTGTCTCAAAAAGTAAAAGTAAAAATAAAAGAAATAGAAGTAAAATAAAGCCGCATAAAGATGGAAAATACACAGAGAATCTTGATATTGTGTGTTATTATGCTCTCTTTTAATTGTTTGAATGCTGAGGATGGAGCAACAGTCACCAAAAGACATTTGTTTTTAAATGCTGCTGAACTAACCCAAGATAGACATTTTGAAAATACCTTGGCTTCAAAACTGAAGTCAAAAGGTATGTTACTTTGGAGAAGAGATTCTGCTTTTGTTTCCACAGAAAATGAGAGGCTATGGATTTATTCAGAGTTAAGAAAAATCATCTTTGACCAAGGGAGGCCACCTGAGAAATCAACAGGAACAGATGGCCCAGATGACAGAGTTCTACATCCAGAACTGATTCAAGACTGCAGCCTGAGATGATCAAGACTCCCAGGATACTTCAGTCAGGACTTGATTATAACTCTAAATTTTCTTTAGGTCCCCATAAGATCATCAGCGCCCCCAACCAGCAGGAAGTAGCCTGAAATACTACGCCCACGTTCCCAACAAATGGATTATGGGTATTTTCCTTTGTTTAAAAAAAAAAAAAGAGGGAAATGGTGCGGGAGAATTATCTGTATTCTGTTAATCATATTTTAATAAAACGCTGATTGGCCAGGCAGGCAGTATAGGCGGGAAAGCCAGACAGGAAGTAGGGGTGGAGCAAAGAGACTGGGAGTATTCTGGAAGCAGAAGCTCTCTCAGCCACTCCTGCGCAGATCACTGAAGAAGCAACATGTAAGCTGCCCCCGCTGGAAAAGGTACTGAGCCATTATGGCTAACATAGATGAGAATAATGGGTTAATATAAGTTATAAGAGTTAACAAGAAGCCTGACCTAATGAGCCAATCAGTTTATAACCTGATGTAGACTCCGTGTGATTTTCCTTGGGGTATGCCAGCTCTGGGGTACCGGGCGGGACGGAAACCCCAACAAGCTGGCCCGTCATGTTACACCCTCCCAAATTGCACACCCACACAATCTGGTCTGTTTTCATTTACGTGACATAAATTAAAACATGCTGGAAAATTACAAAATCACCACTTCCCATCCCATACCACAATCAGGTCCTACTTCATAAAGGTGACTCTGGCAGCTGATTTCCTAGCCTGTTTTCCCTACAGAGAACATAATAAACTATTTCTTCTATTTTGGTCTGATGACAGAAGCAATGTTCCACATGTGAATCCTTTTCTTGTGACGGCATTAGATAGTCGGCTACATGACTCAAATGGATAATTTTAAAACTCTGAGGTGGTACAGTCATTTAACTTAAGAATTTTGAAAATGTAATATAGAGGACAGCAAGGTCATTGCCCTAGAGAGCAACAGATGGAATCAAACCAACCTGAGTCAACATAGGAAAGCTTGTCTCAGCAACATTTTTCTAATGGGATGGAAATGCAGCTATTCTAGAATTAATTAATAATAACATGTGTGAAATCACTTCATATACTTAATAAAAAAATCTAATCTCTCTAATGATGATATGCATCCATCTCTAACTGACGCTCAAATCAGTTAGATAGATTTTTCATCCCACATATGCCATTATCCTTCAGTGTCTTTTAGGGTCACACTCCAGGTTACACTTTCAACAATTTAAATAGAGACAGGCAACTTGCCAGTCTAGGAACTTAGGCAGATGGGAGAGTTGCACAGCAAAGATATTCTCAGAGACCTTGAACATCAGGTCATTCTTCAGTGGCAGGGTCCTATAGTGAAGGTCACAGGGTATGAGCAAGAAAAGACAAGTAGAAAGTGGAAAGATAAAAGCTGGACTGGGGAGGTCTAGCACAAGCTATGTCCCATGCCAAGTTAGCTTCTCAAGAAAAAATAGCATCTTTACTAGTTCCAGTAGGGAAATGGAAGGAAATGGGAGGCTTCTATGAAGTCAGTAGTGGGACAAATTCAGGAGGAAGCTAATCAAGCAATGCTACACAAGGGGAGCAGAGTATTTCAAAACATTAATTACTAAGCCTACAGTAACCTTGGGACTGATAACCATAGCTCAATCTGGTGGAAAGAGTTGGATTCTCAGGATCTGAAGCAACCAGTCCACAAAGGCCCTGGTCCCAAACATATTCCAGGTTTCAAAGGAGCTCTGATTTATCATCAATACCTCAGGCCATAAGAAAAGTTTTCAAGGCCTAGGCCTCAGGCTGTTCCACCTCCCTGCCCGAGGGCCTAAATGAAAACCTTGCTTGATCAGGTCACTCCTTAACACGACAGTGTTCTACTTTTCAAATACTTGTACCTGGTGTCTTACTGTGGATCTGTTAGAACTATGATTTTCTCAAGAAGAAAACTGCAACTTTATGGCATACCAGGCCTTAAGGTTGGTTGTGACCCTGTAATGCTACCTTGAACAGCTTAGAGGCCTGTTCTTTGATATATGGGGATGGGTCTAGAGGCTGGTTGTAGGGGTGGGGGAGCTTTTTTGTAACGATTTGGAGACAATACCTGGAAAATCCTGGTGAACAAATGTGTATTCTAGCATCTCTAATAGGCTTAGTCAGCATATGCTTTTGGGTCCTCCCCCAGCTAAATTCTATTTTGTGAGACTCGGAGTAGTTGAGTGCAACACAACAAATGAGATGCCTTTTACAACCTTCACAAAATTAATCAAATGGATCTTACAGGTAGAGATTAAATGCAAAGTGCTGAAGGTCTAGAAGATATTGGGGAATCTAGGCCTCTCCGAGTTTGGCAACCTGCTTTTCATGGAAGCACAAAACCACACAGGAGTTGAATAGAAAAATGTTTCTACATACAGCTCCCTAGTACTAATGCTATGAGCAAATTCAGCCCAAGGAGCTGTTATTCAAAGGCCTGCCTCTTGGTCCAAGGACTTGCAAGGGCTGCAAGAGAATTCACAGGGCAGGGAATGTGGCTGCAGGTTCTCACCCAGATCCGGGGAGGACCCACCATACTGGCTCCACACCTCTTCATCTGCTCCGCCCCATCTCGGGCCAGCAGCCCAGCTCTCACCATGTCGTAGTTTTCCAGCTTTCCCAAATTCTCCGCTCAGCTCGCTGCAGCAGCGATCACACTGCAGCCCCAAAATCTCTGGCACCAGCTCCTCTTCAAAGTCAATCCTGCAGCCTGTGGCTGGAAAAGTTCTGTGTCTGACTGGAAGTCGCGGCCAGGAAATATTGTGCTGTGTCTTTAAGTATACTGTACCAATAAGGAAGGTGTTCTTGTCACTCAGACCTCACTAGCCAATCAGGCCCTCAGGTGACCTGCAAGTCAGAAGTTGTGCAGGATTCTTCCGGCGGCGGCCGTTTTCAAGCTTGACTTTGAAGAGAAGTCCGAGTCCTCTGTGGTTTTTTGTTCTCTGATGTGAGTGCAGTAAGCTGAGCAAAGCATGGACAAGCTGGAAAATCACAATGTGGTGAGCTTGGGGCTCTTCTCAGATTGGGAGAAGTAGCTGGCTGAGCCATATGGGAGACAGTGTTGTGCATCCTCCTCTGGCCTGGTGCAGAGTTCACCATGTTTCTGCCTGGTCCTTGGGGTCCTGCATGCCCCAGCAGGGTCTGAGTGATCCTGCGTGATTCTGCATATTTTTTGAAATTCCGGAGCTGTCTGGCAGCCTCTGAGTGACTTCACTATCCTTACTGCGCCTGTTCAGAGATTTGGTAGCGGGACTGTGATTTGAAATACCCTTGTTGTTGACTTCGCTGTGAAATGCAAGCTCCCTTAGTGCTTGTATTGTCGCAATGGAACACAGATTAACCAAGGTCAGAGAGCCCTGGTCCCTCTAGTATCTTTCAGAAGTTCTGCACATTGAACATTTAATATTTAGGTTTAGAATCCATCCTGAATTTATTCTGTGGAGCTTGTAAACAGTATTTCCTGTATAGAATAGCACTCCACTGCTAAACTGTGATGTAGCAGAGTAGAATTGATGGAAATAGAATTTCCAGTTCTTGGGAAACATTAAATCACAACGTAGAATTTACGTAAGGGAGAGCCCCACCCCCAGATACCCCAAAGGTAATGTTATTCTAACCTGTTAGAGATTAGTATGATAAAATATAAAAGTTTGTTTCCCAGGATTATCCAGGTACATTCCCATAACAAAGCAGACAAGCCTGATTTACAACCAGCACAAATGACCATCCCTCCATTAAAAAACTGGCTTCTAAATGCTGCTCAAGGGGCCATTACAGGGTCACAACCAACATTAAGTTCTGTTGTGCCGTAAAGGTATTAATTGTAGAATTAATCTCCAGTCTTTTTGAAAACTAATTTTGAGTCAAGGTCTCCTATTTTGATTGAGATGTGCTTGAACCCTGTCTGTCTGTAGCCCCACAAGGCATTGCCCTTGTTCTCCTCTTGACTAAACACTAAAACTTGGATTACATGTCTGCAGCACCACACAGTTCTAAAATTGTGTTTGCGTCACATAGTGGACTGTCCATTGCAGAACAGGAAAGGATTTGTGTGTGGAGCATGGCTTCTCCCTTCAGACCAGAAGAGGAGGAATATTGTTCCGTGTTCAATGTAGGAGGAAACACAGTAGATAATGGCTAGGTCACAGGCTGCACTGCAGGGGTCTCCATTACAAAGAAGGACTGATGTGGCATGGTGAGTGACTTTCTTTGTAATTTCCCTTCATGTATTAATTTCTTCCATGTGAATCAAGACAGACAGAGTTGGTGGGTGTACAATTTAGGGAGGATAGCTTGAACTACTAAATATTCAGTTTCCAAGTAGAGAACTCTCCTATGCAGATATGTACAACCTTAGTTGACATAGTTAAGTCAGCTGAAAGGTTGGAGAAACAGGCGATTGACTGTAGCACCATCACATTACAGCACTCAGTAGCTAATATTTTACATGGAACAAAGTCATACATTCTCATATTAATGGCATTCTCTCTATCAGGGAAGGGGCTACTCCATTTCAGATTTAGTATAGATAAGTTTTCTACTGTTTTTTAAATCATTTTAAATCATCAATTATTGATATCATTTTTAACATTTATTTTCATTAAATGCATTACTGTTCTATTTTTCAATGTTTCCTAGTTTAATAATTTCATTCCATTTTTTCTTAAGTGCTGTTTATTTATATCAGCTTAGAGCAGGGTTTCTTAACCTTTGTGGTCACGGCTCCCTTTGGGGGATAAAATGACCCTATCACAGGACTGGCCTACACCATCAGAAGTCTTTATTTAATTTCTATACACATAGATTCACAGGTAGCTGGCTAACATTGGTCAAGACCACAGGTTTCCTGACTAAATTTCCTTTGGTCTTTTGATTAATAGCGGACTATGTTTTCCTACTTTTATTCTTGGCTTTCTCTCTCCATCCTCTTTCCCAAATACCATACACATTCTTGATTGATCAGTTTTGTGGTAATTTTTTTCCCGGAACAGGGTTTCTCTATAGCTTTGAAGCCTGTCCTGGAACTCTCGCTGTAGAGCAGACTGGCTTCAAACTCACAGAGATCCTCCTGGCTCTTCCTCCTGAGTGTGGGGATTAAAGGTATGTACCACCACTGCCCAAAAAGAAGTCATATTATGTCAGTGTGTGTACTATTTTTTCATAATTCCATTGATTACTCTGAGTGCTTCCAATATGAACGTAGCTTTGTAATCAGCTTTTCTGTTGTAAATTGTTGGGAATTGTCATTGTACTATATTCAGTTATTCTACAGATTTATCATACACGTCATCTTAATTTTGATGCATCATGTTTCCAAGGATCATTTATTTACTTTATTTATTTAGGTTTTGTTGCTCTTGTTGTTAATCTGTGAGAAACTTTTGGTTTATTGGATAAAAGGTATTATGGATGTTGGCAGGTGGCTCAGCACATAATCATTTTGGAGGTGACCTGAGATCAGATACCTACACTCAAGTTGTGAGGCTCATAACTCTATCATTTCAGATACAGGGCAACTAAACCCCTCTTTTTTGTATGTTACTTGTATACATATGGAAGACATTCTCACACATGCACAAACATAGCAAAAAATAGCAATAAACTTGTTTTTAAAAATGCTTGTGACTTATAAAGCAGTTAGAGTAAAACAAGTTGCTTAAGGTGTCCACTGATTCTTTAAAAATCTGTTAACTTGCATTTTGTTTGAAAATGTTTTCATTTCCTCACTCTGATTGCAGACTTACAGGCAATCATCAGTCAGGGGGAGCAAAATGGTATCTAAGTGATCCTAACAGATATTTTTTTCTTTACTATAAGATAATGAGTTTCTTTTTAGTAGTCAAGCCATTTTCTATGAAGGCAAGACATGAGAAGGTTTCAAGTGAATCTCTCCAGTTTTGGTGTAACAGCCCTCCTCACCCAAGCAATTTTCTATTATTGGTAAAGGATAAAGAACTGAAGTGTATAGGATGAGTGCTGGTCAGTGATTTCTTAGAGTTTGATTTTGGTTAGAATCTTGTAGTTTTTATTTAAAGGAGCATAGTGTGTCTTTGTCAGTGCTACCCATCTATGTTGTTGATTTTATTCATTGTTATCTAAGTATATTGCTTATTTTCTGGAAAATAATGGTCTCACCAATTTTGTATTCAGATTTCTCATGTTATGAACTCTTTGAGTTTTTGTTGGTTTGGGAAGTTTCTGTGGAGAGACAGTTTTAGTTTTCTCTTCTTTATCTTAGATATTTGCCTCTTTCCATTTCCTGGCATATCTATCTTTGTTTGTGTTTTTGCTGCTTAAGTGATTGATGATTAATACAGTGCCTTTGGATCGTTAAAGCCTTCTTGTATATTATTGTCTCTTTCTAGATAGCCTCAGCTATCAGCATGACATAGCTTAGAGTGATCTGAGAAAATACCAATTGAGAGTATGCCTAGTTCAGAATACCTGATTTAGGTATCTGAGAGAGATTTGTTGATTTTGATTGATATAGGAAGGCTCTTCCACTGAGTTGGCTATATCTCTGAGCAAGCAGCCCTGGGATAGATAGGAGAGCCAGTTGAGCACAAGACAGTGACAAAGCAAGAGGGAAAGCCAGAAAACAATGGTTCCACTTGTTTTGCCTTTAGTTATTAGCTTGAGTATCTAGCCTAAGCTCTCATAAGGAAGAATTGTGAAATAGGGTTAACAACCAAATAAACATGTTCATTACCTGAGTTGCTTTTGATTGCCTAATTTAATAACAGCAACAGAGAAGAAAGTTGGAACAAAAGTGGGACTCAAAGAGGATTTTGTTGCTGCAAAGAACCTGGAAATGTTGACTCTTATAAGAATGCTTAAAATATTAGAAAATTGGACAAAGAACTTAATCATCTGTTCTTGTAGAACCTAGAAGATGGGAATGTTGCAATAATGGCAGACAGTGGAGGTCAAGGTCATAGGATTTTACTGGGCAGTAGGCTCTTCAGGGAATCATGGAGTTGGCCCATCCTAACTGCCTTGAGAGACCAGGTTAAAGTCCATGGTTCCTGGGTCACTCTATACCTCCCAGTTCCTGACAGACTGTTGCATTCCCTCAGGCAGTGAAGCATTCAGGCTGATTTGTGCTTCTTTGTATGATCACTTAGTAGTCAAGGAATCATGAATGCTTAACAGGACAATTGAACTTAGATATTAATCTTGTGTGTGCTGTATAGCTTGCAAACTTCATTATATCCTTTTATAGACATAGGGAGCTTGGTCATTTCCCCAGTGCCTAGACTCGTAATAATTATACAGAAATTTTATTAATTATAGGACTGCATACACAATAGCTTAGTCTTCTTATTAAGTAACTTTTACATCTTACATTAACCTATTTTTATTAATCTGTGTATTGCCACATGGTTGTGACCTATTGGTAAGTTTCCATCCAGCATCTGTCTCATTCAGTGGCTACATCGCATCTCCCTGATTCTGCCTTCTTTTTTCCTCTATCTCCATTTGGCATTCCCACCTTGTTCTATTCTGTGCTGCCATAGGCCCAAAGCAGTTTCCTTATTAACCAATGGGAATAAAACATAATCACAGCATACAGAGGGGAATAGTACAACACCCACCTTTCTGTCTAAATAAAAAGAAAGGTTTTTAACTTTGATATAGCAAGATTACATATAACAAAAAAATCATCAAGCAAGAATTATAGTTACAATATTTAGTCCATTAAATTTGGCATATTAAGGAAAATATCTCTATTAAGGAAAATACTCTATCATCTATTCTATCTTTGTGAGTCTAAAGTTTTATATCTAATCTATTATAATTATAAAACTGTCTTTCTTCAACTCCAGCAAAGACTCCAGAAGGATATATATTTCCTAAGTAATTATAAGCACTTCCAAAACTCTAGATTTGACAAAGACATCTTGCTGCCTGGACTGTTTCCCAAAGTTCTTTTGTAACATTGGGGCATCCATCTTCAGTTTACAGGCCCATAGTGTCTGGCAGACTTTTCCATGAAGCAGAAAATTTCAAAGACAATTCCACCTATAATGGCAGTTTCTCAGTCACCTTTTTTATGTCCTTCAGAATGTCTAACAGACTCTTTCATGAAGCAGGCACTGTCTCACCTTCTTTAGGCAACATTAACAGTCATTTTTTGTAGGTCCTGCATGTGCAGTTTATACAACATACCATCAAGCAATCCAAGCAAGAGCAGTTTCTTGCCCAAATGGCTAGCCTTGTCACATTGAAGACAAATTCCACATTGATTCAATGCCCATCAACCTCTCTTAATAATTGCTGCTACCAGAAGGAGACATGTCTCACTGTCATGAAAAGGCCTGTTTTTAAAACATTTAAAATGCCATATTCTGTATGTCTTTGAAAGATTTGAAGAATATCTATCCATATGAAATATATCTCCGTACATCTAGAAAGCCTAGCTAATATGACTCCAAGTTTAACTATTATAAATGACTGTTAATTTGTATTTATCAAATACCTTAAACAAGAGCAAAGATTCATTTAGCAATATTGACCTTAAATATGTATCAATAGACCAAAATCTGTACAAATACAAAATATTATCTCTATGTCATATCCCCTTTAAATGTAAATAAACCTTTATAAACAGTATTTGGGAATTTTGGAGTAGTTTTCTTCAAACTGCTTTCTGCTTTTTGTTGGGCTAAGTATTTTTGAGGGTTCATGGAACCTATCAGGGGATCTTGGTCCATCATACCACCTTTTTCTGGAAGGAATCAACAGGTTCTCATCCTCTGCAGAAACATAAGCAGAACCTTTTTTCCAAAGCAACATATCCTTAGACCCAAATTTTGAAGTCAAGATACCTATAAACTATATATTGGTTTGGCTTAGCAGCCCATAAGATGAAATGTCTCTCTGTACTTAACTCATTCACAGTCAAAAAACTCAAAGAAAATATAATAATACACATAATCTATACTCTCTGTGTATTTCCCATATTTATATGGCTTATTTTTCTTTACTCCTTTAATCTGTGACTGTCTTCTCTCTCTCAAGCTTGCTTACATTTATACACTGTGACCCATTTACAGGTCTTTTAATCTGAATCTGTTTATTTGCATATTTGTAATTATTTTCTGACCAGAAGCATGTTTTTAAAATGCTGAACAGGCATGGCTAGGACCAACTCCTCAGCCCTGCCTGCTTGCTCTACTTAGTCCAACATGGCAGAGGTATGTTTATTGCCAGCTCTGTGAGCCATTCTCTGTGCCCCAGGTCCAGGAACTTGGTGTGTCTATGTCTCCATTGAGCAGTTTGTTACATGGTGCACAGAGACCCCATTTCAGTGCAGTACCTCCCCAAAGAGACAGAGCTATTTGTGCCAGCACAAAGCAGGAAGCCTTTCCCTAAAGAAGCTGTGCATCAATTGTTGCCAATGCTGAGTCAGGAAGATCTCTCTTATAGGAGCTTTCTGGCACCGTTGCTTGCTGTCATCTAACAAAGCCCATCTGGAAAAATATGTGGCTTTCAAGAAGTCTTACTTAACTCTGTTCTTTTGTGTCTAGACTTTTTTTAACTCTCTTAGGTTTTTTGTTGATGAAGTTGCCTCATTTTGACACCATTCTGTTGACAGAGGCTCTTTGTTTCCTGGCTGCCCAGAAATAATTACACAGAAATTATGTTGATTACATCACTGCTTCGTCAATAGCTTTGGCTTCTTATTAAGCAACACTTACATCTTAAATTAACCCATTTTTATTAATCTGTGTATTGCCAATGGTTGTGGCCTACCAGTAAGGTTCCATCCGGCATCTGTCTCCTTTGGCAGTTACATGGTATCTCCCTGACTCTCCTTTCTTTCACCTCTATCTTTGCTTGGAATTCCTACCTTGCTCTATCATGAGCTGCCATAAGCCCAAAGCAGATTTTTTTGTATTAACCAATGGGAATAAAGCATATTTACAGCTTACAGAGGCGAATCCTATATGATCTTGGAAGCTACAGCTGTATTGATCCCAGAAATTGTCATTATCTTCTATTTTTGAAAAATAAGGAGTGCTTCTTAAAATGCTAAGCACTTCTAATGAACTTAAGCTGTGCCATTGGTAGAGTAAATAGGGCCTGCCTGCTTGTTCCACATATTACAACATGGCAGAGGCATATTTGCTGCCTCCAAGAGCCATGTACATTGCCCCATTTTCCGGCTTTCACGGGGTCTATGTTGCTATTACAAATCTGGTCACAGACCCCATAGTTGGTCCTCGGAGAAGAGTTAGAATTCACTCTGGCAGCACTGTCTGGAAAGACAGCATTTCATAATTTTCAGCTTTATTTATTTATTTATTTATTTATTAGAAATTTCCACCTCCTCTCTGCCTCTCTTTTCCCTCTCCCTCCCCACCTCTCCTTTCCTCTCTAGTCCTAAGAGCAGTCAGGGTTCCCTGCCCCATTGGAAGTCCAAGGTCCTCCCCCCTCCATCCAGGTCTATAAAGGTGAGCATCCAAACAAACCAGGATCCCACAATGTCAGTCCATGAAGTAGAATCAAAACCCAGTGCCTTTGTCCTTGGCTTTTCAGTCAACCCTCATTGACAGCTTCATTCAGAGAGTCCGGTTTGATCATATGCTCCACCAGTTCCAGTCCTGCTGGCCTTGGTGAGCTCCCATTAGATCAGTCCCACCATCTGAGTGGATGGACGCACCCCTCATGGTCCTGACATCCTTGCTCATGTTCTCCCTCCTTCTGCTCCTCATTTGGACCTTGGGAGCTAAGTCCAGTGCTCCAGTGTGAGTCTCTGTCTCTATCTCCATCCATTGCCAGATGAAGGTTCTAAGGTGATATGCAAGATATTCATCAGTGTGGCTATGGGACAAGGCCAGTTCAGGCACCCTCTCTTCTGCTGCCCAAGGAACATTCTGGGGACTTCTCCTTGGACCTTGAAACCCCTCTAGAATCAAGTCTCTTTCAAACCCTAAAATGGCTCCCTTAATTAAGATATTTACTTCTTTGCTCCCATATCCACCCTTCCTCCATCCCACCCATCCCATTCTCCCAAGCTTTCCCAAATCCTCCCCTTCTCCCTTCTCTCTACCCATCTCCCCTTACATCCACCCTCCGCACACCCCCGTGCACCCAAGTGTTGCCTGGCAATCTTGTCTACTTCCAATATCCAAGAGGATAACTATATGAAAATCTTCAGCTTTTTTTCTGCTACCTCTAAATCAGGAATACTTCTCTAAAAGGAGCCACAACATGTTACCATTAAGCAAAATCCATTTGGGGAAATAAATGTGGCTAAACTTCATTTTTTAGTGTCTAGAATTCCTTTCCTAGCTCTCTAAGGTTTTAAGTGACTTTTAGTTGGCTGTGTGGGCACCAGTTTGTTGTGGGAAGCCGCTTGTTAGTTCCCAGCTGCTCAGCTCCAAAGTAGTCACACAGAAATTGTATTAATTAAATCAGGGCTTAGCCAATTAGCTCTAGCTTCTTATTGGCTAACTCTTACGTATTAATTTAATCAATTTCTATTAATTTGTGTATTGTCATGTGGCTGTGGCTTACCAGGTAAATTTCTCAGCATCTGTCTCTGATGGAGGAGTGTCATCTGTCTATGTGTACTTTCATCAGTTAATAAAGAAACTTCCTTGGCCCTTTGATAGGACAGAAAATTAGGTAGGTGTAGTAATCAGAACAGAATACTGGGAAGAAGGCAGTGAGACAATCACCATGACATTCCTCTCCAAGACAGACGCAGGTTAGGATCTTTCCTGGTAAGCCACCACCTCATGGTGCTACACAGATTACTAAATATGGGTTAAAGCAAGATTTGAGAATTAGCCAATAAGAGTCTGAAACTAATGGGCCAGGCAGTGTTTAAATGAATACAGTTTGTGTGTTGTTATTTCTGGGTGTAAAGCTAGCCATGCAGGAGCCAGGCGGGAATGCAGCCCACTGCTCCTTCTACAACATGACTTCTCTCTGACTCTGCTTTCTTCCTTCTAGCATTCAGTTTAGTTTTCCCCACCTACCTAAGTTCTGTCCTAAAGCTCTGTTATAGTCCCAATTCAGTTTCTTCATTAACTAATGATAATCACAGCATAAAGAAAGGAATTCCAAAATTTGAGTTTCTACATCCTCAACCCATTTCCTGTTCTTTGTGCCTGCTGTATTGTGGTTGAAACTAATCAGTCAGCTTTCTTCTTTTGCTGTCATAACTTTCCACCATCATAAACTCTATCACTAAATTATACAAGATTCAGTAGACTTCACTGTTATTTGGTACTAAGGTGGTTTGGTAGCCTACTGTTTTCATTTTTGTTTGTTATTTTTTGAAGACAAGGTTTGTCTGTGTTGCCCTAGCTGTCCTGAAAGTAGCTCTATATATCAGGCTGGCTTCAAACTCAGAGAACCTCTGACTCCCAAGTCCTGGGATTAAAGGTGGGCTTTTTAGTTTTTATATTGTTGTATAGTGGTTTTGTTCCTATCAAGCATATGCTGTTGTACTGAGCTTCACCCATATCTTGAATTTTAAAATTTGACAGAGGGTATCACTATGTTTCCCAGGATAGCATGTACTCATGACATTAATACTGCCTGTGCCTTCTGTGTTATTGGATTGCAGGTGCATAAACTTCTTCCTGTCTTTTTGTTTGTTTTGAATTTTTATTTTAAAAAGATTATTATACCTGAATACTTGGATATGCACCATGTGAGTACCTGGTCTTTACATTGATCAAAAGATGGTATTAGAAACCTTGAACTTGAGGAATGGATTGTTATGGTTCATCCATGTAAGTCCTTGAGCCCACCTGTATGCAAGACCAGGAGGACTCTTTCCTGTTGAGACATCTTTCCTACTCCGTGTTGATTATTTGTAATGAGCATATTAATTTCTATTGTTTTCATTTATCCATTTGTAATTTTTTAAACACATGGTGCCTTTTAGTAAAATCTCATTAATGTTGCAGTTTAAACTGGGGCACTTCAGGTTTCTGGTAGATGAATAAAGAGTTGAAGCGAATGCGTAACTCTTTGTAGAAACTTCAGCAAAAACCTGAGTTATTTCTAGCTTTTATGCTTGTTTGATTGATTTTTTTTCCATGTGAAACAGGTATTTAACATGTATTTCTGGCTGCCCTAGAAGTGATTTCATGGACTAGGCTGGTATTCAACTCCGAGGCAGATAGATATACATGCCTCTGCCTTCTGAGTGCAAAGGTTAGAGAGCCATGATTCAATGCATCCAGCTTTTTTTATTTTATTTTCTTTTTTGTAGTTAGGAATTAATCATTCATACAATTTTTCTTATCTGTACTCTGTACTGATGTTCTGTTTATGTATCTTTCATTGTTGGTTATTAAACATTTCTCTTGCAAGGTGATATCCCATTCAAAGGGTTCAGAAATGGCAGAGGTGAACCTCCTATTCAGTTTGCTCCTAAAGTGTCTTGGTGATTAAATTATGATGTCTTTGTCATGTAATAAGTATGGGGAGCACCAGAATTATATGAATATACTGTCAAAGAAGTATACATTTACAGTGTTGTCAAAATCATACTTTCTGTTGTACACATGTATACCATATTTTAGAATTCAGTGACCTATGATGACGTGCATGTTGACTTCACTTGGGAAGAATGGACTTTATTGGATCCTTCCCAGAAGAGTCTCTACAAAGATGTGATGGTAGAGACCTACAGAAACCTCACTACTATAGGTAAGACATATAAGGGGACAATTATTCATTGGTTACTGATGCTCTTTTGTACTATGATTAAAAAAGAAGAATGGGGTAAATAAATCAGTCATGGTTGTAAGGGTTGCTTCAAATGGTAACTAATTTTTTTACATTTTTAAATATAAATCATACAATTTCTGGCATTCTATTTTAGGATACAGTTGGGAAGACCATAATTTTGAAGAACATTGTCAAAATTCTAGAAGACATGAAAGGTAATTTTCATGTATAAGTTGATACAAATGTACCTCTGAAGAATTTTTAATGTATCCTATATGCTTTAACAAAAGCAACAGTGTAAATAATAAAGTGCATTGATGTTTATTAAATTCTCACAAAATCATGTACCTTAATTTCAGATAGGTGAACTATATTTGCAAGCCATTGTTTTAAGAAAGAAGTTAAGAAAACAATGTCTTAACCTATATTACCATTTGAATCATAATACAATGAGAGCTATTATATTATTGTAAAGTTTCCAATCCATTTATCTCATATTATTCATATTATAAAAGATATGCATGCTGAATAGGTGATAAGTATATCTCTAAAACTATCTATTACACTAATAGTCCATAGAAAAGGTAGTTTAACCCATATACGTGTGACTGTGTTAAGTTTAGTGAGGGGGCATTTAGAGTTACAAATCAAGGGGCAGCTGTTTTGGAGTTGCCTTAATCCACAAGTCTATGAGGACAGAAAGTCAAACTGTGTGAACTCAATGTGGAAACCTTATATTTGTTATTCTTCCTTTACTAGGTACATCATTTATTACTCTGGATACAAGACACATGAGCATAGGGATGTGAAAAGATTTATCATACCTCTCTCAGAACAAATAGAAAATATGTAGCAGTCCCCATGTTAAGTATACTTATTGAATTTGATGTACCCGTATACAAGTAATATATCAACAAACTGACATTTCAGAAAAGCACCATGAGTACTAGGACTGTGCAAAAACTTCTCTGTGTCCTAGTTCACTTAGCAAATGTAGCATCATTTGCAGTATAGGAAATGTTATGAATGCAATAAGAGTGGTAAAGCTCTGAGTTTTTTCAGTTCTCTTCAAATATATGAAAGTTCTCATACAAGAAAAAAGATTCTGTAAATGTGAACCATATATTAAAGGCTGTTATCAGTTATCTTCAACGATGGAAAGCAAGCCTTAATGAAGGGGAAAAACAATATTGTAAACATGGTGATAAAACCTTAACATATAATTCCTCTTTAAAATAGGACTAAATTGTAAAATTAACTTAATCAGATAAAAATATTCAACAATGTATTAAATGTAGTAATGCTTTCACATGTACCATTCTCATTGTAGGCTTGAAAAAAGTCAAACTAGAAAAAAGAGTTCTGCATATACTCAATGTGTTAAAACCTTTGCATATGACAGTCATCTTCACAATCATGAAAAAACAAATACTAGATTGAAATGCTATGAAGGAAATGAGTGTGGTAGTGCCTTTTCACATCATAGTCATCTTCAAATGCATAAACGAATATGCACTGGAGAGAAACCCTGTAAATATAATCAGTATGGTAAAACTGTTGCACATTACAGTGATCTTAAAAGGCGTGAAAGAACCCATACTGGAGAGAAGCCCTATGAATGTAATCAATGTAGTAAAGCCTTTGCATATCACAGTCATCTTGAAAGTCATGAAAGAAGCCATACTGGAGAGAAACCCTATGAATGTAATCATTGTGGTAAAACCTTTGCACATCACAGTCATCTTCAAAGGCATGAAAGAACCCATACTGGAGAGAAGCCCTATGAATGTAATCAATGTAGTAAAGCCTTTGCACATTACAGTGATCTTAAAAGGCACGAAAGAACCCATACTGGAGAGAAGCCCTATGAATGTAATCAGTGTTGTAAAACCTTTGCACATCACAGTCATCTTCAAAGGCATGAAAGAACCCATACTGGAGAGAAGCCCTATGAATGTAATCAATGTAGTAAAGCCTTTGCACATTACAGTGATCTTAAAAGGCACGAAAGAACCCATACTGGAGAGAAGCCCTATGAA
Source organism: Myodes glareolus (assembly GCF_982192425.1). Lineage (NCBI taxonomy): Eukaryota > Metazoa > Chordata > Mammalia > Rodentia > Cricetidae > Myodes > Myodes glareolus. The sequence continues at coordinate 1,291,992 of NC_142027.1, read as the reverse complement.
TGTAATCAATGTGGTAAAGCCTTTGCACATTACAGTGATCTTAAAAGGCACAAAAGAACCCATACTGGAGAGAAGCCCTGTGAATGTAATCAATGTGGTAAAGCCTTTGCATATCACAGTAGTCTTCGAGATCATAAAAGAACCCATAATGGAGAGAAATCCTATGAATGTAATCAATGTGGTAAAGTCTTTGCACATCACAGTTATCTTCAAAGTCATGAAAGAACCCATACTGGAGAGAAACCCTATGAATGTAGTCAGTGTGGTAAAGCCTTTGTACATCACAGTAGTCTTCGAGATCATAAAAGAACCCATACTGGAGAGAAACCCTATGAATGTAATCAGTGTGGTAAAACCTTTGCACAGCACTGTACTCTCCAAACACATAAAAGGACTCATACTGGAGAGAAACCCTATGAATGTAATCAGTGTGGTAAAGCCTTTGCATATCACAGTAGTCTTCAAAAACATAAAAGAACCCACAGTGGAGAGAAACCCTATGAATGTAATCAGTGTGGTAAAGCCTTTGCACAGCACAGTAGTCTTCAATGTCATGAAAGAGCCCATACTGGAGAGAAGCCCTGTGTATGTAATCAATGTGGTAAAGCCTTTGCATATCACAGTAGTCTTCAAAAACATAAAAAAACCCACACTGGAGAGAAACCCTATGAATGTAATCAGTGTGGTAAAGCCTTTGCACAGCACTGTAATCTACAAAGTCATGAAAGAATCCATACTGGAGAGAAACCCTATGAATGTAATCAGTGTGGTAAAGCCTTTGCACGTCTCAGTAATCTACAAAATCATGAAAGAATCCATACTGGAGAGAAACTGTAGAGAGTTGCTTTGTGCCACGCCTTAAAGATGGCACTGGCTTCTTCCTCCCCTCCCCAACGATGAGTGCTCTCTAATCATAAACATTTTCATTTTTGGCCAAAACTCATAATCACGCTTGCTTCTGTGTACCTGGGCCTATCCCCATTTTTCATGTGGCTTCCTGGGGTTGGCTACCCAGAGGCTATTCTAGCTTTGAGGGGGCTTTGCCCCAGGGTCAGAAGGTTGTTCAAGGTTCCTGAATAAACTGCAGTTAGAAGAGTCTGTGTTGCGTCTTCTTTTCTTGTCAAAGCAGACGCCACAAGTGATGGCCCGTATGGAGACCCCTCTTGTCAAGGACTCAGAAATTTCTGCAGCTAGGGCAGTGCACTGGAAAGTTCCCAGGTAAGTTGAAACCCGCGTTAAGAGTTGGGGTTAATTGCTCTACTCTGTAAACAAAGACAGAGCAACCGCAACAAGAACGGAGGTAATTGCTCTACTCTGTAGATAAAGAGAGTGAAGAGCGGTTTCGCAAGATGATGAACCGAAAGTAAAAAGAAAAATAACTCAATTATGGGTGCTTCTCAGTTGCAGCCAATTTTTTTGGCTCTTAACGAACTGCTACGTTCAAAGAATTTAAAGATAAAACAAAGTACTTTGGAGAGGTTTCTGAACGAGTGAGATACCATTGTACCCTGGTTTGCCATTTCAGGGAGTCTCTTGATATCATCGTGGGAGAAGCTAGGGAGAGACCTAGATTTTGCCTTTGAGCATGGGACCCTTAAGGGTGGGGTCAGGCCAGTTTGGAAACTAGTCAGAGGCTGTCTTGAGGACCAGTGCTCCAGTGAACCGGTAGAAGATGGCCAAGCAGTGCTGGAGATGTTGCAGGAAGAAAGGTCAGAAAAGTCAGAGAAGACAAGCAGTGAAAGGAACCATCAGAAGTGGGGAAAGTTATACCCAGACCTCTCTGAATTAAAAGAGTCAGAGGGAGGATATCCAGAATCGACTGAGTCAGATAAGGAGCTGCAGGTGCTCATAAGAAAAGAATTGGAGAAGGGAAAATTAAGAAAAAGGAAGAGAAAAAAGGAGAAAGGAGGTTCAAAAGCTCCTACTCCTCGTTCCATGACACCCTCCACCACTCCACCTCATGTGGGAAGAAGCCAGGGCAGCTCCAGATGCACATTTTGTCCGGGTATCTGGAAAGTGGTGAGAACTGAGCTATGACTAGCATATCCAGTGTTTCAAGAACCACAAGGGAACAGATATGAGGAACCTTTAGATTTTGTAGTAAGGAGTTGCGGGCAGGCCTGCTTTTCATCCTGCCCAGCTCCCACACGGCTAGCTTAGCCCCAGAAATAATAACACATAAGTTGTATTCATTTAATTACTGCCCGGCCCATTATCTCTACAGAGTTACTTACTGGCTAACTCTCACATCTTGATTAACCCATTTCTAATAATCTGTATCACACCACGAGGTGTGGCTTACCGGGAAAGATTCAGCATGTCTGACCTGGTGGCTGGCTCCATGGCGTCTGCCTCATAGCCCTCTTCCCAGCATTCTATTCTGTTTAGTCTGCCTACCTAATTTTCTGTCCTATCAAGGGGCCAAGGCAGTCTCTTTATTGACCAATGAAAATAACACAATAGACAGATAACCCTCTTCCATCATTTCCCCTTTTTCTGTTTAAACAAAAAAGAAAGGCTTTCATTTTAACATAGTAAAATTACATATAACAAAACAGTTATCAAGCAAGAATTACAGTCACAATATTTATAACTATATCATAATAATGGAAAACTATAACTATGACTATCCATTCTTCAACTCCATCAAAGACTCCAGAAGGATATAATATTACCTAAGTAAACAAGAAGTAAGCAACTTCCAAAACTCTAGAAATGACAGAGACATTTTGCTACCTGGACAGTCACCCAAAGTTCCTCTGTATCGTTGGGGCACCCATCTTCGGCCTTCAGGCCCATAATATCCAGAGACATTTCCATGAAGCAGGAAATTTCAAAGGCAGTTCAGTCACTATCTGTTGTGTCCTGCAGAATGTCTCGCAGACTCTTTCATGAATCAAGAACCTCGAAAGATCATCTCATCTTTAGGCAAGTTCAGCAGTCCTCTCTCTGCGGGTTCTCTGTGTCCAGTTTATACAACAGTCCAGGCAAGAGCAGTTTCTTGCCCAAATGGCTAACCAACTCCATAAGGAGCCTCTTCGATGCCCATCTTCCTCTTGAAGTAGATTGGTGCTACCAGGAACAGACGGGTCTCATTGTCATGAAAAGTCCTAAGTTATTAAAACATTAAATGCCATGTTCTGTAGTCTTTGAAAGATATGAATGTCTATCTGAAATATATCTATGCACTTCTAGAAAATCAGACTAACATTACTACAAGCTAGTATTATCCATTAACAACCTATATTTTTAATTATACATTGCATTTTTAAATAAACTACACAATCACAATACCTCAATCAAGATCAGAAACATATATACATATAACAAAATTGACCTTAAAATCCATACCAATGAAATTATTTATATCTATATCATATCTCCCTTTAAATGTAAAAGAACATTTATAAACAATATTTGGGAATATGGACATAGTTATTTCTCTCCAAACTTCTTCCTGCTGTATAGGGGCACTGTTAATCAGGTCTTTCATGGTAAAACCTGTCTGCCAGGTTCATCTCAGTTGGCAGTTGAGTGAAGTAATTTCTTGAGGGTGTTCATAGCAACCTTTCAGGAGGACGTGGTCTATCATACCATATTGGGATAGAAGCAATCCACAGGGTCTCATCCTCTGTGAAAACAAAAGAAGAACCTCCTTTCCAAAGTATCATATCCTTAGATCCAAATTCTGAAGTCAAGGTATTTTCCAAATATCTATCTTGGATTAGTTCAGCAGCATTTATAAACAAATATCTTTTAACAGTTGTTGCTCCTTCCTCAGCATTCAAACAATTCAAAGAGAGCATAATAACATACAGTATCACGATTCTCTGTGTATTTTCCATCTTTGTGCAGCTTTATTTTTAACCTCTATTTCTTTTATTTTTACTTTTACTTTTTGACACAGGTTCTCTGTATATCTTTGTCCTGGAATAACTCTGTAGACCAGGCTGTCCTTGAACTCACAGAGATCTGTCTGTCTCTGCTCCCCAGTGCTGGGATTAAAGGTGTGTGCTCCCACACCTTGAACTCAGAGATCCTTCTGTCTCTGCCTCCCAGGCATTGGGATTAAAGGTGTGTACCACCACAAGATTTTAAGATTATTAAATCTCTGGCTGGGTCTGTAAGAACTTATGGAACTAGGGCTTCCTTCACGGTGGCACAGATAGAAGCCCTGAACCGATATTGCATGGGGACACATGCCAGAGGACGTGGCCTATTCTCCAACATCCGAACGACCATGGAGAGGCACTGTGGGCTCAACAGGACTAGACCTCTGTGCCACCACCATGCTCATATTAACCCATAGAATGGGGGTCCAGCTTGTAGAATTGGACTTTAAGGGGCCTCTTAATTTAGGAACAGTAGGGTTACTTATAGGGAGGTCTTCCACAACATTGAGGGGACTAAGAGTTCATCCTGCAGTTATAGATCCAGATTATACTGGAATAGTCAAAATTATGGTGGAGTCACCTAGGGGCATTTCTGCAATTTCTCCTGGAGATCGGATTGTTCAGCTCATACTCATTCCCAGTCTTCATGGGAGGTTTGAGCCTGCCCTGTGGAAAGAGGAAATAGAGGTTTTGTCTCCTCGGGCACAGATTTAACCTTTTTGTCCCTTGACTTGGACCAACAGCCAGTTTTAATGCTTAAAGTAGATGGAAAGTGCATTCTTGGCCTGTTGGATACAGGTGCTGATAAAAGCATCATAGCCAAGAAGGATTGGCCATCAGGATGTCCGATTCATGCTTCCTCTCAACCTTACAAGGCCTGGGTTATGCAAAAGCCCCAGATATGAGTGCTAGACAGTTGCAATGGAGCAACAATGAAGGCCATCCAGGGAGTATTCGGCCTTATGATCCAGAGCTCCCCATTTCCCTGTGGGGGAGGGATCTGCTGAAAGACATGGGATTTAAACTCAGTAATGAGTATTCCCCAGCTTCACAACAGATGATAACAAAGATGGGCTATCATCCAAGCTTCAGACTGGGAAAAAGACTGGAGGGACAGAAAGACCCTATATCTGTACAGCAACGCCCTTCTAAGCAGGGGCTAGGGAACTCTCCCAAGCATATTCCAACTGGCATTTATGGTCCCCTGCCTGTTGGGATGTTTGCGCTCTTAACAGGAAGATCCAGTCTCAATGCAAAAGGGGTGCATGTCCATTTAGGCATTATAGATGCAGACTATGAAGGAGAAATACAAATTTTGATGTCAGCTCCGGCTGACATCCCATTTGCTAAAGGAGATTGTATTGCTCAATTGTTACTTTTGCCTTATCTCCCTATTGGCTATTCAGCTGCAAGCCGAAAGGGGGTTTTGGTAGTACTGATGAGAGAAATGTTTTGTGGACAACTCAGATAACAAAAGTACAACCTAAGCTAAAAATTCAACTGGCAGGACGCAGTATCTTTGGGCTGGTAGATACTGGTTCTGACATTACTATTATAAATTTGGAGGAATGGCCTTTATCCATCCCTTATCAGGTTGTCCCCTGCCAAATTAGAGGAGTAAGTAGCACTCCTGTCAATTCCATTGGTCAAGCTACAACATTTGTTTCCATAGTGTCTGAGGGTGGCCAGGTTGCGGTGTTAAAACCCTATGTGATGGAAGTACCCATTACTATATTGGGATGAGACCTGCTGGAACAATGGGAAGCTCACATTCAATTTTAGTATTAGGAAATCTTGCTGTTGTTCTTTCCACAGATGGAACCCATAAAACTTTTGTGGAGATCAGAAGAACCTCTGTGGATTGAGCAATGGCCTCTTAAAAAGGAGAAATTGGAAGCCGCTCATTCTTTAGCACACGAACAATTACAGAAGGGCCATATAGAGCCCTCTACTTCCCCTTGGAATTCACCTATTTTTGTTATTCAAAAGAAATCTGGTAAATGGAGATTGCTGACTGATTTATGGGGGGTTAATACTTCCATGTTTCCCATGGGAGGTTTGCAGCCTGGCATTCCATCACCAGTGGCACTTCCTCAAAATTGGCCTATGATTGTTATTGATCTGCAGGATTGTTTTTTTACTATCCCCGTGCACCCTGAGGATAAAAAACGGTTTGCTTTTTCCTTGCCCCAAATTAAACATTGTGGTGCCCATCATCGATTTCAGTGGAAAACTCTGCCTCAGAGTATGATGAATTCACCCACATTGTGTCAACTTTACGTTGATGCAGCTTTGAATCTGGTGCGTCATTTCTGGCCTCATTTATATATTTCCCATTATATGGATGATAATTTGTTTGCTGGACCGGATATTGAGGAATTTGAATCCCTATTAAAAGTTTTGCCCACTTAGTTTGAACCTTTTGGCTTGGTAATCGCTCCAGCGAAAATTCAAAGAGATTTGGTGGTAAATTATTTAGGGTATGTAGTATCTCGTACTACTGTTCACCCTCAAAAGGTATCCTTGCGAAGGGATAGTTTGCAAACTTTAAATGATTTTCAGAAATTATTAGGGGATATTAATTGGCCTTGCCCAACATTAGGAATACCTACTTATCATTTACATAATTTATTCTCCTTGTTACAAGGAGATTCTTCTCTTACTAGCCCCAGGAGCCTCACTAAAGAGGCAGAAGCAGAGCAAGGATTGAAAGAAGTCTTTTAAGCACATATTGATCCTTTGCAGCCTTTAACTCTTTATATTCTTGATACATGGAAATATCCCATGGCATTACTTGGTCAGGCGCTGGGCCCAGCTGAATGGATTTATACTGACATCGCTTTCCAAAAATATTATGCCCTATGAGCAGCAGATTGCCTTATTAATTGAGCAGGGTAGACAGAGCGCTATAACTCTAACAGGTATGGATGTTGCATTTATAATTGTTCCATTAACTAAGGATAGATTTGAATATTTATTACAGACATCTCAAGAATTCAAATAGCTTTAGCCTCCTTTACTGGTAATATTGAATATCATTTTTCCATCTAGTAAATTATGGGATTGCTTCTGGAGACAGCAATTTGTTATAAATGACATAGTCGCTAGGTATCCCCTAGCAGCACCCACCGTGTTTACAGATGGCCCTTGTCAAAAAAGTGCCTATTGGACCATTGATAAGTATTGGGTACAAAATACAGATTTGGGGTCAGTTCAACAGAATGAATTATTTGCAGTCATTAAGGTATTACAGGAATTTCCTTGTAAAATTAATATTGTAGCAGATTCAGCCTATGTAGTGGGTGTGGTACAAAACATTTATAATGCAGTTACTTACTCCCCAAAACAATCCTTATTATCTCTTTTTAAGTCCTCACAGCACTTGTTGCAGCATTGCAATAGTAAACTATATATTACCCATGTTTGCTCTCATACTTCCTTGCCTGGGCCTATTGCTTATGGAAATGCTCAGGTAGATAAATTAGTAGCCTTTATAACTCCTGAAGAAGACCATACCCTGTATCATTCCAATGCTGTCCATTTACATATACAGTATAAAATTCCATATTGGCAGGCAAAACAAATTGTTAAAGATTGCCCTGTTTGTCATCCCATGCATCTTCGCATTGTACATTCTGGAACTAACCCTAGAGGTTTATCTCCCAATGAATTGTGGCAAATGTTCAACCTGTTCAATACTATCATATTGCCACTTTGTAGGTTCATAAAATATAAGTTAATATATAGGAAAAATATAAATACTGAAATGCAATTCTTGCATATAAGAGAAAAATTGATTTTTTGTAACTCTGATTTATTTCATTAACATAATCTCCAGCTTGATCTATCTTCCTTCAAAGAACATAAATCTGTTCTTTACTTTGAAATAAAAATTAGTAATAAGTAATATGGTTCTCTTTCTTCCTCTATGTTTGCTGGCATCAGGCCCAGGGAGATAGAACAGCAAAGTCAAGGAGGGTTCAGATAGCTGTGAGTGTGACAGAAAGAACTTTCAGGTGCCAGCCTCAGTAAGATAACTCAGTTTAATGAAGCCATGAGGCATGTTCATATGGTTCAGGTCAGGGGGGGAAGGGAGGCTAACAAGGAAGGGAATGTACCTAATTTACATATGCAGACTTGATTGAGGACAAGAGAACATGGTAAACCCATTCAAATTCCATAGCATGGGAAAAGGGAAGGGGCTTGTGTGTTAAGTCAAACAGCATTTACAGGAAGGTTTTAATGCAAGGTCATGCTCTAAATAAAGTCAGGTATGTGATCCTAGAGACTCAATCCAAACAAGGTAGAAATGGAGTCATGCTGTAAAGGGAGTTCTCCATATTACACCAAGTTCAGAAAGCTGAATGGACGTGGTGAACTTTAAATGCAGGGTATTCCAACAAAATTATAAATTCATCATAACTTTTATTCTCAATTAAAATGACTTGATTCACTATAATCAAACTCACCAATGAATCAGATATATAAGATAAATTTTATTTATTATTATTATTATTATTATTATTATTATTATTATTATTATTATTCATCCCTATTTTAGTTCTCTCTCCCTCTTTTCTACCCAGTTCCTACCCTCACACTTCCTCTGTTATCAATCCATTCCTCCTCCTTTTCTCTCGAGAAGAGAGTGGGCCTCCCATGGATATCAACCAAATATGACATATAAAGGAAGACTAGACACCTCCCCTAGTATAAAGGCTAAACAAGACAACCCAGTGTTAGGGAAAATGTCCCCTTAGCAGACATAACAGTCAGAGACAACCCCTGTTTTCACTGTCAAGATTTCTACAAAAAGACCAAGTTACACAACAGTAGCATATATACAGAATGCCTATGTCATTACCATATGGGCTCCCTGATTATCAGTTCAGACTATGGTTTCCTATGAACACAGGTTAGTTGATTCTATGGAATTTGAGATGTCCTTGACCCCCTCTGTTTTCTATAATCATTCTTCCCCATGTTTCACAGGTTTGTAAGAGTGCTGCCTAATATTTGGCTGGGGTCTCTGTATCTTTTTCTTTTAGTTGTTGGATGAAGCCTCATCAGAAAGATGATTTGGATAGGCACAAATCTATGAAAAAAGGAGAATATCATTAGGAGTCATTTATTTGATTTTTTCTGTTCATATTTGATTCTATCTTTAATCTCTGGTGTATCTAACTGCTGGATCCTGGCCTTTCAAGCAGATGTAAGATGGATGGAATCTCAAAGTAATTTTAAATTTCTTTTCTCTGATAGCTAAGCATATTGAAAATTTCTTTTTTCTCTCAAGCATTTGAGACTCTCTTTTTAGATCTGAACTCATTTTTAATTAATTTTTTATTTTTCTATGTGTATTTCTTTAGTTCTTTATATATTTTTCTAAATCAGCCCTCGGTTTGTAATTTTTTTTCCCATTCTGTAGGTTGTCATTTTCTCTTGATCATGTCCTTTGTCATACAGAAGCTTTTCAATTTCATGTGATGCCATTTATTAATTGTTGATCCTAGTTTCTGTGCTACTACCGATCTGTTCAGGAAGTTGTTTCCTGTGCCAATGCATTCATGGCTATTCTCTACTTTCTCATATTAAATTCGGTGTATCTGGCTTTAAGTTAAAGTATTTGATCCACTGAGATTTTAGTTTTGGGCAGGATGATAGATTTTAAATCGAGTTGCAGTCTTATACATGCCAGCATTTAGTTAGAATGACACTATTGGTTGACGATATTATCTACTTTCTATTGAATATTTCTGACTTTGTCAAAATAATATATTCATAGATATGTGAATTTCTGTCTGAGTCTTCCGTCCAATTCCATTGAACAGCCTGCCATATTTATTACTATATTTCTGTAGTACAACTTGAAATCCTAGATGGTGATAACTCTGAAAGTTCTTTTATTGTATAGGATTATTTAAGTTATTCTGTATTTGTTATTTTTCTATATGAAGTTGAGTATTTCTCTTTCAAGGTCTTTGAAGAACTATGTTGCAATTTTGGTGCGAATGTCATTGAATCTGCAGATGGTACATTTTACTATGTTAATCCGACCTATCCATGAACATGGGGGATCTTTCCACTTTTGATATCTTCTCCAATTTCTTTTCAAAGACTTGAAGTTCTTGTCATGCAAGTCTGTGGTGGTTTGAAAGAAAATGGCCTGTAGGTGAACACTGCTTATTCTTTCCCGCTGCCCAGACCCAAAATAATCACACAGAAATTAATAATTACAACACTGCTTGGCTAATAGTTTAGATGTATTCCTAAATAACTCTTTTTTTCTTTTCGAGACAGGGTTTTTGAGCCAGTCCTGGAACTAGCTCTTGTAGACCATAGACCAGGCTGGCCTCAAACTCACAGAGATCTGCCTGCCTCTGCCTCCCGAGTACTGAGATTAAAGGAGAACGTCACCACCACACAGCTCTGTCTGAATAACTCTTATATATTAAATAAACCCTCTTCTTGGTTTTTTTTTTGTGTGTGTTTTTTTGTTTGTTTGTTTGTTTTTTGTTTTGGTAGCTTTGGAGCCTGTCCTGAAAATAACTCTTGTAGACCAGGTCAGCCTCGAACTCTCAGAGATATGTCTGCATTACCCCTGCCTGGCAGTTAACCCATTTCTATTAATCTGTGTATTGTCCGGTGGTTGTGACATACCTACAGTAAGGCTCTGTGCAGTATCTGTCTCCTGCAGTGACAAGATGGCATCTCCCAGACTTCACCTTCTTTATCCTCTATCTCTGCTTGGAATTCCCACCTTGCTCTATTCTGCCCTCCCAGAGGCCCAGAGCAGATTCTTTATTAATCAGTGGCAACAAAACATACTCACAGGATATAGAGGGGAGTCCCTTATCAATGGCCTCCAAAGAAAGTGGCATACTGGAGGTGTAGTCTTGTTGGAGGAAGCTTTCACTGTGGGAGTGGTCTTCCAGGTCTCCTTTGTGTGAAGCAGATTGCCCAAGGGTGCTTTTAAGTTGCTAGTATGAGATCCCTCCAATTTCTTAATGAAGGTTTTAGCTCTATGAACAATTATCCTGACCAGCAGGACACAAATCGGGTACCCAGACTCTGGAGGAGAGAAATGGAGGGACAAGAGACACACACAAAAAAAAATGGACAGCAAGTCTGTATTCTGATCAAGCTGCAAATTTTAGTTTTTCTCAGGAGCATTAAATAGCAAAAGGGCAGGGATGGGGTGGGTAGGTTGCTATGCAATTGTACTAACTGGAATGTCAGGCATGTAGACATCCCTAACTCATAGGAAGAGGTAAGGAAATACTGAGGGTTTCTAAATGTTAATTAACAAAGGGATACAGAGATAAGGAAATACTGGGTTATTTCCTGGACCCAGAATTTGCCCAGCAGAGGTTTCTGGCGAATAGCTTACTTAACTTGTGAACTAAGATGGTTTAACTATAACCAATATAGATCTTTGCTTCTGGCAAACAATCTGTTTATCACTGCTTTCACTGTGTCCTAAAAATTTGGTGTGTTTTCCTATCAGTTTCAATGAATTGTAGGTAGTCTTTAATTGTTTTCTTTATTTCTTCTTTTACACAGTATTTGTTCAGTAGGGAGTTGTTCCATTTACATGAGTTTGTAGGATTTCTGTTGTTTTATTATTGTTAACATCAATCTTTAATCCAAAGTCATCTGACAGGATGTAACGGTCAATTTAAATTTCTTGCATTTTTTTAGAAAAATTTTCTAAAATCTTAACAATGTTATTCAACATTTTTCTGTTCTTTTTTTATTAAAAATTTCCACCTCTTCCCCTCCTCCCACTTCTCTCACTTCCCTTCCCCCCACTCCTCCTCCCTCTCCTTCTCCAGGCCAAAGAGCAGTTAGGGTTCCCTACCCTATGGGAAATCCAAGGTCCTTCCCATTCCTCCAGGTCCAGGAAGGTGAGCATCCAAATGGACAAGGCTCCCACAAAGCCTGTCCATGCAGTAGAATCAAAGCCCTGGACTGAGCTTCCAAGGTCCTAATGAGGAGCAGAAGGAGGGAGAACATGAGTAAGGAAGTCAGGACCACAAGTGATGCGTCCACACACTGAGATGGTGGGACAGATCTAATAGGAGATCACCAAGGCCAATTGGAATGGGACTGATGGAGCATGTGATCAAATCGGACTCTCTAAATGTGGCTGATGGTGGAGGCTGACTGAGAAGACAAGGACAATGGCACTGGGCTTTAATTTCTTGCATTTTTTGAAACTTGTTCTGTGACTAAGTATGTGGTCAATTTTGGAAGGTTTTGTCAGATGTTAAGAAAAAATGTTTATTTTGTGTTTAGGTGAAATATTCTGAAGATATTTGTTAGCACCATTTGATTCACAATGTATGTTAGCTCTGATATTTCTCTGTTTAGTTTTTGTCTGGATGATCTATCCATTGGTGACTACGGGGTATTGAAATATGCCACTATCAACGTGTGATTTAATATAAATTTGTATGCCTTTGCTTGGGAATAGATGTTAAGAATTTATAAATCATGTTGATCGACTTTTCCTTTGATGAGTATGATTATCTTTGAAGTTGATTATGTTATATACTAGAAAGGCTACAACAGATTCTTGCTTAGAGGAAATGGCTATTTTGATGTTGATATGTATTTCTTTTATGCAATAGGAGGACAAATTCTGTTTTAGCATCCACTCTGTTAGTTTGTGACTTTTTATTGAGGAACTGAGTCCATTGATATTAAGAGATAACAATGAGCAATAATAATCAAATTCTCTATTATGTTTTGTAGGTTGTAGTGATAGTATGTATATGTATTTTCTTTTAATATTTTTTCTGGCTGGAAATAATTGAATGCCCACATTTTCGTGGCTATAGTTGACCTCTGTGGAATGGAGTTTTTCTCCTTGTACCTTCAGTATGAATGGATTCAGTGACAGATATTGTTTCAATTTGACTTTATGAAGAAATATCATGTTTTCTCCATCTGTGGTGATTGAATGCTTTACTGGGTAAAAAGTCTGGCCTGTCTTCTGTGTTCTCTTGGCATCTGCAAGACAATATCCAGGCCCTTCTGGCTTTTAACATCTCCATTGAGAATACAGGTGTAATTGTAATAGGTCTGCCTTTATTTGAAATTCTTTATTCCATCACTTACGTTGTTGGTGATACTTGAGCCTGTAGTTCATGTTCACTTCCACAATCTCCATTTCCAGATGTCTCTCAGTTTGTATTTCCATTATTACCTCTATTTCCATATTTCCATTTTCAGATCTTGAGTAGTTTCTTTGAAGGACACCAACTCATTTTAACCACAATTATACCGTTTTGCAAAGGTTCACAGATAACAAGCTCAGGGCCTCCGGAATGCTGAACAAATAACAAGCTCAGGGCCTCCGGAATACTGAACAAATAACAAGCTCAGGGCCTCCGGAGTACTGAGCAAAGATACCTGAGGTTAGAGCAAGGACAGCCTTATCTGGCTGCAGGACAGGAGATTTATGGACTGGCCTGAGTAGGAACAAAGACTTCAAGAGAGGATTGCGAGGCCTGAGTCACGTATAGAGCGGGGCTCGTCATGAGTCAGGGCCTGTGCAATCAGACATCTGGTCACCAGCCAGGGAAGGGGGGACAGGATAAGGGAAACAGTAAAACGCTGAATAGTCCCCTCATTGTTATTTAGGTTAAGAATTTACCACCCTGCATCTTGCTTCTGTAAACCTCGCTTTTTGCTCTCCTATAAGAACCCCTCACCCCCAACCTGCGGGCGTGCAAGTCCTCCGAGAGACTCTGTCGCCCCAGGTACCTGCGTATCCAATAATCCTCTTGCTGTTTGCATCCGGCTGCGTGTTTTCGACTGATCTTTGGGCACGGGGTCTCTCCCGAAGGAAGACGCCCACGGGAGTCTTTCATCTTCAAACTGTTTTTTTCTTTTATCTTTTAAAAGGAATTTATTTATTTCCTGGAATTGATTGTTTTTTCTGGGTTTGCATTTATTTCTTTTAAAGTTTCTTTCATTCTTTAAATATCTCATATATTTTTCATGAGGTGATTTTAAAACCAGAAATGATGGTATTGGTAAAATATTTCTTTATAGTTTTCTTGGCTAAGTATATCATAATGGTATTATTTTAAACCAACACATAAAAATAAATATAAATACCAAACCCAAAACCTTACAATTGAGCCTTTTTAGGTTATCATTTCATTTAGTTTCAGGTTCTAACTTAGCCCTTGCATTCTGTCGGTTCACCAGGATCATTTGACTCATGGATTCTCATCTTGGTTACTACAACTTTGAAAAATGTAAGCCTAAGATCAGACTCAAGACACCAGCCCGGCTTCCCTGAAATCCAGCCCACTGCTTTTATGATATCGTAGACAGAAAAGAGAGTCTTCTATCAACAACTAAATGTACTTTACAAATTGAAGCAATCCTACGCTATATTACAAAAGTATTAACATTATAGAAAGAACTACAAATGTGTGTCCTTTGTAGGTGGCGACTGGGGACTGTAGTTGTGTAGGGAGACAGACGTGGTATGTGTTTGATGACTGCCTTCCCTGTTCTTAAAGAGCCACAGAACTTTTTGAGGTGATTTTCGCCTAATTTTGATTAGAGAGCTCAGTCTCTGGCTCTCACGTACAGAAAACTTTAATTTTGATTGAGGAAAACAGGCTGCTGGATGGAGCGGGGAGTGCAGGCCGCTGCTGAGCCCTGCCTATGAGCAGCGATGCCTGACTGGGGACAAGGAAGTGGCCGCGTCTCCCGGGCGGGGGCTTTGTGAGATAAACACAGAGCGTTGGGGTGCGATGCAGATTGGGCAGCTGGGTGGACCCCATGGGACTGTGCGGGAATTGCCACCTCGGCAGCATCTGAGGGAAGTGCCATGGCACAAGCCGGCAGGATTTGCTAGAGTCGGCAGAGGCGTCTGCGAAAGCCAGGTCTCCATAGCAACATGGGCGACGCATTCAGGGTGCAAGGATTGCGGTACGGAAAAACCGGCGGGCCCACGCGGAACACACACGGCCCGGGGCGGGGCCATGCCTTTGTTGGGCCGTGCCGAGTTTACCAGAGGCGGGCTGTGCGCGCATCCTTGATTAAAACAGCAACAGCCAGGGTGAGTTTCATTTCCAAGGGATCTAACTCAGCGCAGCTATGCAGACCGGGAAAGCTTCTACGGTGTTCGATGAGGTCCACAAGACCACAGCGCCGTAGCTGGAGAGCCGCTGCTACAGGTTGTCTGTATCCTAGGCAACGGGGGCGGATCATTAGCCTGGGGCAACAGGCGGGACAAACAATGCTACCTAGAGATTTTCCATCTGAATAGAGTAGCTGGAGAGATAGCTCAGAGGTTAAGAGCACTGCCTGCTCTTCCTGAGGTTGCAAGTTTGACTCTTGCAAACAAGCAATCTCTTCCTGAGGTTGCAAGTTTGACTCCCAGTGATCACATGGCAGCTCTCAACTATTTGGTTTTAAATCTAATGTTTCTCCTTTTTAAAGAAAGGTTGTTTACACATTTTTAGAGGACTCCAGGCTAGGAACAGGAAAGTGGTTTTCTCATATTTTTGGAGCAATAAGCAACTATGCCAGATTTAAAACGGTTTATTTTAAAACTTAAATCTCGACAGTTTTAAATTAGAGATTATAATAGATTTAAAGGTTCCTTAATTATGCAGGATTTTAGGTCTGTATTTTCTCATAAGGATAAAATTTTCATCATAAATTTGATGGATTTTCAATAATATTGTCAATTTGGCTATATTGGCACTGTCTCCTAAAAAAAAAATAGGCCCCAAAAGAGACATAACTAACTCTTGGGATAATTCATGCCACCCCACTAGTGGGGGGAAGGAAAGGTAACTTATGTAAAAATGCATTGCTTAGAGGCCTGGACAGCTTGGGGAAAGCCAAATTGTCTTATAACTGACAATGGCCCAGCATATGCCTCACAGGGCTTTAAGGCCTTTTGCAAGCAATTACAAGTTGAACATACCACTGGCCTACCATACAATCCGCAAAGCCAGGGAATCATAAAAAGAGCAAATTGAAATTTAAAGAAAATTTTACAAAAACAGAGAGGGGGGATAGCTGCTTCCCCTAGAGAAAGGATTTCTCTTGCATTCTTTACACTTAATTTTTAATTCAAAATATTGCTGGAAAAACAGCAGCAGACAGACATGCCCTGTTTGAAAGCAATTCAGTCTAATTCTAAGGCCTGCTGTAATGGCACAGGCAAACAAGATTTGCTCTTTGGAGCAGAGACCTGTAGATCTCTAAGTTCAAACCAGCCTACTTCCAGTACTGACTGTGCTGAATTTTTACACTGAGTTTTTAGTACTCTTAAATGTTAATTTGGGAGAAGAGTTTTGTTTATGTTTTTTCTAGAAATGCTGGCATACATCTGGATACCAGCAAGACTGAAGAATGCTGCAAAGGATGAAGATTCATGCGGAGACAGCAGAGATGACCCTCTGGGCAGTGCCAAGAGCAGCTGTTTCAACAGCACCCTGTGCAACCTCTTACCTTTAAACAATTTTCTATTCTGCCTTTTTCCTTCCTTAGGAATGGGTGGGAGCAGAGATATTCTTGGCATGCTGTATAGGTGGAAGTGCTGTATGTCTTTGATTGGTATGCTACCTGCTAGCCCAAGTGAGGAGGGACAAGGTCATTGTGGCACAGGCCCTGGCTGCCTTAAAATGTGAATCCTCACCCCAAGTTTGGCTTTCAGCCTTAAAAGAGCTCATAGGCAATGTGCCATGCATAGCCTTTGTACCCTCTAGGGACCAGATAGTCCCATTGCACAGAGGAAGGTATGCATAGGCGGAGGGTGTGCAGACACAGCCCTTGCACTCCCAGGGAAGTAGTTGTCCCATAGCACGGGAAGGGTGTGTCTTGCTTTTCTTTCCTTTAATTGATCCACACACACATCATGAGGTGGGGACCAGATTGGGAAATAGTTTTGCCTTATTGCTCTTAAAAACAAAAAAGGAGGAGCTGTAAGGAGCAGTCAGGATGTCGCCATGGTGAGTTGGTGCCAGTGGTCCTACAGCCTGGAGGTATACAGATCCTTTGATGCTGCCATGCAGGCCAGAGTGCTTGGGGCCTGTGTTTTGCATTTCAGAGCCTTGGTTCCCTGACCTGTCCTGAGGCCTGGGGGGGGGGGCTTAGCAGAATGGTATAATCCAATCAGCATTCGAGCCTCTCCACCCTAGAAAAGCGGCTGCCTTTGGGTTTTTCGCTCTCTCTTGCTTCCTGCTCTCTCACCCTCTCTCCCTTACTCTCTCTCTCTCTCTCTCTCTCTCTCTCTTCCTCTTTTGCTTTCTCTCCCTTTCCTTTTCCCCAATTTTCCTCAACCAAGTGGCTCCGAATAAAGACGTGATTTGGAAAGGAATCTCGATTTCGTGGTCGTCCATTCCTGCTGGTCAGGAAGCGTGCCGCATACCATTAAAAGGGCGAATGATGAAAAAATATCTTTCTGATTGCCTCAAAAGACTGCTTCTCTATTAGTAAGGAATGTGACACAAGAGGACATCTACCAGCGCCCAGGGCAGTTTCTGCTGTCACAGCAGTAAGGGAGCCTGGTAACGCCTAAGGGAAAGGCTGCTGATTTCCCCATGTACTTTAGATTTCACTCTAGATACATTACACAAAGTACGAAACTGTCACTGGGCCTAGAGTTGGAAAAAATGCATAAGAGTGACATATAAAACATCTTTTCTAAAAACTAAAATAAATCCTCTCTTCTACTTCAGACAGTGTTCTTATGTCTATGCTCCTGCATGGACCATGCTGAGGGTTATTTATTACTGCTACTCTTTGTGTTTGATTGACTGGGAGAAAAACACTACACAGCATCTGCCATATGGAATGGGTGAGGTTCGCACGAGTGAGAAATAACTTAAACGACAGACAGACACTTTCGTCCATTTGTTCACACTGTTTCCCTCTCAGACCAGTAGCTGTCTGACATCTTTCAGCAGAGCAAACAACATTTTCTGCAGAATTATCTCTTCCCAACGAAGGAGTATATCTTCCTACTTGCATTCTCATAGCATGGTGTGTACTAATGCATACTCTAGCATCAAGGTATAAAACTCAAGTTTTAGACCAGCCTGGTACATAAAGGGAGTTCCTTCACAACCAGGACTGTGACACAAAGAATCTCGGTCTCAGACAAAACAAACAAACAAGAAATCAAAACATAAAGAATAAAAAAGAAAACCCCCTTTTTATATGTCATAATGATATAATTATACAGTGAGAAAGATAATTCACCTTTCAAGTTCTCAGAAACTATTATTTTAGTATATTCCACTATAAAATAATGTATTTATCTAGAATCAACCAACCAACATGCCAAACATAGTTTATGCCACCTTCTGCCTCTGGTGATTTTACTACAGAAAATGCTACATTCTTTATGTGTGTGTATTATCAAAATCTGTGATCCCAAGCTCCTGAAAACAAGCCCCAATCTCTATGGAATATCAGCATGACAGCAAGGAAATCCCTCCCTCTTGAGATTCAATTATAAGTATAATAAGATATAAAATGGGGAAATTAATCAGTGTGGATCAGTGTATCATATGATAGCATAATTTAATTCAAGTTTCTTTCTTTTTCAGGGGTGGGTGGATGGATGGTTTAGAGACAGGTTTTCATTGTAGTTTTTGAAGCTTGTCCTGTAACCAGATCTTGTATACCAGAATGTTCTGAAACCCAGAGCGATAAGCCTGCCTCTTCCTCCTAAGTGCTGAGATTCAAGGCGTGCACCGCCACTGTCTGGCTTCACATTTCTTGATGAACAGTGAAGGTTATTCCTGAGCAATACCTCTGTGTAATATGTGAATAGGTGACATAAGATGACATGTTTGACCAGTCCACTACATATATAATAATGGGTGACAAGTCACCACAGACTTTCCCCAAAGAGCAGAGCGATGTAATAAATCCTGCTGAGTCCTCTCTACATCTTACGTAATAAACTTATATAAACTATTGTCATAATCCAAGTTTATAAAACTGAATGAGTTCAACATTTCTATGTCACCTTTACAGATAAGGTGAGTAAAACGTAGGCAGATGAAGCCTACCCTTAGGTTAAAAATGTGATCTCTGTTAGAAATACCCTATTAGTTTTTTTTTCTAATATTTTAGTGTTTTTTATTGAGTTATACTTTTTTTCTTTGCTACCCTCCCTTCCTCCCCACACCATTCTGCCCTCTTCTGTGACCCCAACTCCTAATTACTACGGAGATCTTGTCTTTCGCTCCTTCCAATGAGATCCATAAATGTTACTTGTAAGGTCCTCTTATGTGTCTAGACTGTGTGGGGTTGTGGACTTTAGGTTGGTCTTTCTTTGCTTTATGTCTAGAAGCCACTTATGAGTGAGTACCTATTATATTTGTCTCTTTGGGTCTGGGTTACCTCAATCAATATGTTTTTTTTTTATCCTAGATCCATCCTTTTGCTTGAGAATTTCAAGATGTAAATTATCTTTTACCACTGTGCAGAACTTCTTTGTGTAAATGCACCACATTTTCTTTATCTTTTCTTCAGCTGAGGGGCATCTAGATGGTTTCCAGCTTCTTGCTATTTCAAATAATGCTGCTATAAACAAAGTTGAGCACAAGTCCTTGTGGTATGATTGAGCATCCTTTGGGTATATCCAACAGCAATATTGCTGGGACTTGAGGTAAATTGTTTCCTAATTTTCTGAGGAATTGTCATATTAAATTCAAAGAACTTGCACAAGCTTGCAGTCCAGCATAAGCTGTCATCAGTGTTTTTGATCTTGGACATTCTGACAGGTGTCAGATAGAATCTCAGAGTTGTTTTAACTTGCATTTCTCTGATGGCTAAGAATGTTGAAGATTTCTTCATGTCTTTCAGCCATTTGAGATTTCTCTGTTGAGATTTTCTCTTTAGGTCTGTACCCCATATTTTATTGGATTATTTGTTCGTTTGATGTTTAGTTTCTTGTGTTATTTTTATATATTGGAGATGAGAGGTTTTTAGAATCCTTATGACATTATATCTAAAGATATAAATAATATTATAGGAATTGGTTTATTCTTTTAAAAATACTTAGTATTTCTTTTTTGAGAAAAATATAAAATTTCATTTTATACTAAATTTTTACTGATTAACTAAAATACTTCAAGTGATTTGTACATTTTTAACATTTTATTTCTTTAAAAACCAACTTTTCTCATTTTATACACCAATCCAATTCCCATTCCATTCCCTTCTCCTATCCTATCAACCTTTTTCCACACAACCCCATCCACTCCTCAGATAAGGTTGCAATAAGAACTCATAAGCATCATACAAATCTATCTTTTTATTGTATTTTTGATATGGATTTTCTTTTTGATAGTGCTTATTCTTTAGTGCAGTCATGGATTTAATTAATAATGAAAAATAAATATTTTAGACCTGTTTTTTCCACTTCTTTATGGTTTCTCCATTACTAATGCCTTATGTTTGTTAATGCATAAATTGGCCAAAAGTAGTGAACCAGTTTTGATACATTCTTTAACTATGTTCTGTAGTTCATTCCTCTATTCATAGTTCTTGAAAATTTAGTTAATCTTTTTTCACTCTTGAAACTCCAACATTCTATACTAAATTTCTTCTGATGTCCTCCCTGGGTCTTATCTATGTCAATTTCATAAATTATTTTTATATTTTACTTAATATCTGTTAATAAGCATACAAAGTAGTTGATTCTGTTATGTTTTTATAAATATATTTTATCTATTTCTTTCCTTTAACATTTTGTGTCCTATGTTCTATACACATTTGTTCCTTTCTTCTCAGCAATGATCCTCTTTCCCTATTATGTAGTATGCATTCCATTATCCTAATTTGATTCTAACCCTACTTAATATTGCATATGGTCTTTTTATAGTTTCATGAAATTCAAGCTAATTTATAAGCCCAAATATGAATTCTGAAATTCTGAACTTATATATGAAAGAAAAAAATTCAAAGTTTTATTTATGAATGATTTATTTTGTAAGATCAATACGTTTTATTCATCTTAGTACAAAGAACATAATTTTCATTCTCTTTATGTGCCACGTGTCATGTGTACAGTCACCAGTTGATTGTCATTTACACTGACTTCTGTTTTTGTTGAGGGCAGTGCAGCAATAAACATGCATTTTCAAATATGTCTAATGTAGGATCGAGTTCTTCAAGTATTGGCTAGCTATGGTGGGGAAAGTGAGAAAAGTGGAGATAGGGGAAACTGTTACTAGAATGTATTTTATGAGAGAAGAATCTATTTTCAATTTTTAAATAATTGAATTGAATCTATGGCATTTAAGAATTCTACTGAGTGAAGTTTTCTACTGCCTCTTAAGAAGTTTATTTTCTATTCTGATTGTATTATTCTTTTTTTCCTACTACTGCTTTGACTTTCTGGATTATTTATCTGGCTAGAGAGAGAGAGAGAGTGAAGAAATTATGTTGATAAGTGCCCCATTCTTACTGTGAACTTGTAGAGAAGGTCTGATTGCCCAGAGAGTCTCAAAGCAAATAAGAACATAGAAAACTACATATATCAGTATGAAAGTGATACTGTGAAAATCATAATGAAGCAGGAAGACACCTTGATGTATTGTTTTTGTATAAAATGTGATCATCTTTACTACAAGTATGCTAAAAATAAGTCTACATTGTTTCATTTTCTAGAAAAGGTGAGTATACATGTATTCATCTAAGTGAGAGCACTAAGGGGAGACAAAAGTAATAAAACCTCTCAACTCAAGTGTAGTGAAGTTATTGTAGAGGACTTTGGTTGAGGAATGCTCTCAAAACCACCCATGTCACTCTCAATCTCTCCTGGGCATGAAGGAGCAGCACTGGAGTCTCTCTAGAATAGGGGGATTCATTAAGGGGATCATCAGTCTCTAAGAAATAGAGCCCATTGTGATTGTCATCCTGGGGTTCTTAGGATAGGAACACACATACAAACAGAATAAAATGGTACCATGGAAGGTGGTAATCTAGTCATTTTATTTCTACACGAATTGAAGAAAGTTTTGGCAGTCAGAGAATCCCGTCTCTAAAGCAAATAGCTGCTGCTGATTGTGAAATTCTGGAGATACATCTTCTGATTTCTGGTTCCTGCATCTTCTAACAATATCAATAGAAAATAAAAGGTACATAGTACCACAAAAGCCCTGATATGTGGTGTTATATTTCTCTAATCCAATAAATTACTTTAAATTTTGGTTAAGTCTCACTTGCTATTCTTTAATCTTTACTGAGAATCAGTTATTTAAATAAAAATATTGCACATACATATAATTACACATCATTAAATTAACATTAGCTCTCAAAAACTTTATTGACTATTAATACAATAACAATATTTTTATGTGCCTGATTTTATAATTCTATTTTCTCTTGAGTAAAATTCATTCCTTAATGAAAGTAATATACAAAAGGTATATATTCTGTTTTACAAGATAGTATTGTAATTTTACATATTTTGTGAAAACATCCTCCTATCATTTTTCAATCAATTACCACATTTTCCTCTATAAAAACCTCTACAAAGTTATAATTTTCTGTATCATGTATCGTGAATAGTCACATTCATCCTTGCCATACTATTAGATGTTAGCATTGTTTAAAGCAAGTACTATTTCTTATATTCACAGTGAGTTTGATTTTATGTGAAAATGAAAACATTCTATTATTTAAGATGTTCCTGTGTCCTAAATATCTGGCAAGAATAGAACACAGAATAATATTTAATGGTTATACAGGTATCTATAGATGACAAACATATCATTATGTAATCTGAATATTTGTATTTTGAATAATTTAACATGACCCATTTTTGGATTAAATGTTAAAATAAATCATTATTTGTTTCAGAAGCTAGAACTAGGTTTTATTTTTCCAAACCAAACCTATTAATTTAGCCATGCATAATATTAATTTAACTAACCTTAAAAGTATGTTTAAGACCACGTAAGATGACAGTTTAAATATTAACCAAGACCACAAAATCCTGTGATGTCCAATGAGAAATTATTTGACTGTAAATGTCTGAAAATTTTAATTGTGTCTATCATTCTTAGCATGTGGTAACATTGTCATTATTTTGGTGACTGTGTCTTGGACATCTTTATTTCTAAGACTGTAGATCAGGGGGTTCAACATGGGAATAACCACTGTATAAAACACAGAGCCCACTTTGACTGTGAGCCTGGAGTTCTTAGAGTTGGGCACACAAAAAAGAAATAAAATGGTACCATGGAAGGTGGCGATGGCTGTCAGGTGGGATGCACAGGTGGAGAAAGCTTTACGATGCCCACTGGCTGAAGGCATCTTGAGGACAGTAACAACAATAAACAGGTAAGACAAAAGGATGATGAGAAGTGTGCTGACAGCATTACATGTAGAAAAAGTGAACAACAGTAATTGGCTGATGTGAGTATCAGAGGAAGAAGGGCTAGCAGTGAAGAGAATTCACAGAAGTGATCAATTCTATTGACACCATAAAAAGATAATTGAACCATGGAACACATCAGTGTCAAGGAACATGTGAAGTCCCGTGCATATGATCCAATTACCAGTGTTACACAGAGTTTCTGAGACATAACTACTGTGCGGAGCAGAGGGTTGCAGATATCCACAAACCAGTCATAAGCCATAACCACTTCAGTTGCCACAAAGATACTAAATCAAAAGTATTGCACTATACATCCTATAAATGAAATGATTTTGTCTTTTGCAACAAAGTTCACCAGCATCTTGGGAGCAATGATGGAGGAATAGGAGAAATCCACAAAGGAGAGGTGACTGAGGAAGTAGTACATGGGGATGTGCAGTTTGGGGTTAATTCTGATGATGAGGATCATGCCGATGTTGTCTACTACAGTGATGCTGTAGATGCTGAGAAACACCAAGGAGATTGGGATTTTCAGTTCTGGGTTATCTGAGAAACCCAAGAGAAGGAATATGGACCCACTATTGTTTCTTTCTGACAGCACCATCATTGGTTTGTATGAAGAGTATTCCTGAAAGTGAGAAAAATTAATAGAAGATAAAGAAAAATTATCAGTGAAACACTTATTCACTTATGAAACCTGTAGAGCAAAATAAAGAATACCTGTCATCATCTGTGTACTTATTGACTTAGATAGACTGCAGGGCATTTTAAATACGGACCACGGCTCAAACTAACGAAAATATCATTTTAAAATTTCTTCTTATAATTACACCGAGTTAAAGTGCAATATCTAACAAAATCGACTCCAAACTAAAATCAATCAGAAGAGATGGAGATGGACATTTCATACTCATAACAGGAACAATTCATCAGGAAGAAGTCTCAATCTTGAATATCTATGCCCCTAATATAAAGGCACCCACATACGTAAAAAAAAAAGAACACTTCTAGAACTCAAGGCAGTAGTCAAACTACACACACTAATAGTAGGAGACTTCAACACACCTCTCTCACGAATGGACAGGTCAATCAGACAGAAACCTAACAGAGAATTAAGAGATTTATTGGAGGTATTGAATCAAATGGACTTAACAGACATCTATAGAACACTCCACCCAAATAGGAAAGAATATACCTTCTTCTCTGCAGCTCATGGAACCTTCTCGAAAATTGACCACATACTCGGTAACAAAGCAAACTTCCACAGATACAAAAAAATATTAGTAACCACCTGTGTCTTGTCAGATCACCATGAATTAAAATTAGAATTCAACAATAATGCTACCCCCAGGAAGCCTACAAACTCATGGAAGTTGAACAGTCAACTAGTAATCATCTCTGGGTCAAGGAAGAAATAAAGATAGAAATTAAAGTCTTCCTTGAATTTAATGAAAACAAAGACACAACATACTCAAACCTATGGAATACTGTGAAAGCAGTGCTGAGAGGAAAGTTCATAGCACTAAGTGCCCAATTAAAGAAAACTGAGAAAGCACACATTGGAGACTTAACAACACACTTGAAAGATCTAGAAAAAAAAGAAGCTGATTCACCCAGGAGGAGTAGAAAACTGGAAATAATCAAACTGAGGGCTGAAATCAACAAAATAAAAACACAGAAAATAATCCAAAGTATCAACGAAACAAAAAGCTGGTTCTTGGAGAAAATCAACAAGATTGACAAACCCCTATCTAAACTAATCAAATGGCAGAGAGAGAACATGCAAATTAATAAGATCAGAAATGAAAAGGGGGACATAACCACAGACACAGAGGAAATTCAGAGGATCATTAGATCTTACTATGAAAGTTTATATGCCCCAAAGTTGGAAAATGTAAAAGAAATGGACATTTTTTAAGATAAGTACCATATACCAAAGTTGAACCAAGAACAGGTAAACAATCTAAACAGACCTGTTAGTCGCGAAGAATTAGAAGCTGTTATCAAAGATCTCCCTACCAAAAAAAGCCCAGGACCAGATGGTTTCAATGCAGAATTCTACCAGAACTTCCAGGAAGAGCTAATACCTACACTCCTTAATGTATTCCACAATATAGAAACAGAAGAGTCATTGCCAAACTCCTTTTATGAAGCTACAGTTACCCTAATACCAAAACCACACAAAGACACAACCAAGAAAGAGAATTACAGGCCAATCTCACTCATGAACATCGACGTGAAAATTCTCAATAAAATACTGGCAAACCGAATCCAAGAACACATTAGAAAAATTATCCATTATGATCAAGTAGGCTTCATCCCAGAGATGCAGGGCTGGTTCAACATACGCAAATCTATCAATGCAATCCATCATATAAATAAACTGAAAGAAAAGAACCATATGATCATTTCATTGGATGCTGAAAAAGCATTTGACAAAATTCAACACCCATTTATGATAAAGGTATTGGAGAGACTGGGGATACAAGGATCATACCTAAATATAATAAAAGCAATATACAGGAAGCCGACAGCTAACATCAAATTGAATGGAGAGAAACTCAAAGCCTTTCCACTAAAATCAGGAACACGACAAGGCTGTCCACTCTCTCCATACCTCTTCAATATAGTGCTTGAAGTTCTAGCAATAGCAATAAGACAACATAAGGAGATCAAGGGGATTCGAATTGGAAAGGATGAAGTTAAACTTTCGTTATTTGCTGATGATATGATAGTGTACATAAGCGACCCCAAAAACTCTACCAAAGAACTCCTACAGCTGATAAACACCTTTAGTAACGTGGCAGGATACAAGATCAACTCCAAAACATCAGTGGCCCTCCTATACACAAAGGATAAAGAAGCAGAGAGGGAAATCAGAGAAACATCACCTTTCACGATAGCCACAAATAGCATAAAATATCTTGGGGTTACTCTAACCAAGGAAGTGAAAGACCTATTTGACAAGAACTTTAAGTCTTTGAAGAAAAAAATTGAGGAGGATACCAGAAAATGGAAAGACCTCCCCTGCTCTTGGATTGGGAGAATCAACATAGTAAAAATGGCAATTCTACCAAAAGCAATCTATAGATTCAATGCAATCCCCATCAAAATCCCATCAAACTTCTTCACAGACCTTGAGAGAAAAATAATCAAGTTTATATGGCAAAACAAAAAACCCAGGATAGCCAAAACAATCTTATATAATAAAGGAACTTCAGGAGGCATTACCATTCCTGACTTCAAACTCTATTACAGAGCTACAGTATTGAAAACAGCTTGGTATTGGCATAAGAACAGAGAAATCGACCTTTGGAATTGAATAGAAGACCCGGATATTAACCCACAAACCAATGAACACCTAATTTTTGACAAGGGAGCTAAAGGTATACAATGGAAGAAGGAAAGCATCTTTAACAAATGGTGCTGGCATAACTGGATGTCAACCTGTAGAAGAATGAAAGTAGATCCATATCTATCACCATGCACAAAACTCAAGTCCAAATGGATTAAAGACATCAACATCAATCCGTCCACTTTGAACCTGATAGAAGAGAAAGTGGGAAGTAGTCTACAAGATATAGGCACAGGAGGCCTCTTCCTAAGTAGGACCCCAGTAGCACAGACAATAAGAGAAACAATGAATAAATGGGACCTACTGAAACTTAGAAGCTTCTGTAAAGCAAAGGACACTGTCAGTAAGACAAAAAGGCTGTCTTCTTATTGGGAGAAGATCTTCACCAATCCCTCATCAGACAAAGGTCTGATCTCCAAAATATACAAAGAACTCAAGAAACTAGACACTAAAACTCTAATTAACCCAATTAAAAAATGGCGTATGGAACTGAACAGAGAATTCACAACAGATGAACTTCGAATGGCCAGAAGACACTTAAGGTCATGCTCAACCTCCTTAGCGATCAGGGAAATGCAAATCAAAACCACTTTGAGATACCGTCTTACACCTGTCAGAATAGCTAAAGTCAAAAACACCAATGATAGCCTATGTTGGAGAGGATGTGGAGTGAGGGGAACACTCATCCATTGTTGGTGGGAATGCAAACTTGTGCAGCCACTGTGGAAATCAGTGTGGCCGTTTCTCAGGAAACTGGGAGTCAACCTCCCTCAGGACCCAGCAATTCCACTTTTGGGAATATACCCAAGAGATGCCCTATCATACTACAAAAGTATTTGTTCAACTATGTTCATAGCAGCACTATTTGTAATAGCCAGAACATGGAAACAACCTAGGTGCCCCTCAATAGAACGGTTAAAGAAGATGTGGAACATATATACATTAGAGTTTTACTCAGCGGTAAAAAACAATGACATCTTGAATTTTGCATGCAAATGGATGGAAATAGAAAACGCATGACTGAATGAGGTAACCCAGACCCAAAAAGAGGAATATAGTTTGTACTCACTCATAAGTGGATTCTAGCCATAGTTAAAGGTCTTTGAGCCTATAATTTGCGATCCTAGAGAAGCTAAATAAGAAGGTGAACCTGAAGAAAATCATATAGTTATCCTCCTGGATAATAGAACCAGGCAAGATTGCCAGGCAAACTCGGGTGCATGGGGTGTGGGGGGGTGGAAGTAAGGGAAGATGGTTAGGGAGAGGGGAGAGGGGGAGGATTAAGGATGGCTTGGGGGAATTGGAGGGGGGAGGGAGGAAGAATGGTTATGGGAGCAGGTGCTACGGACTGGCTCAAGGGAGCCACTCAGACCGTAAGGGAATCAGGGCGAAGGCACAGGAGAAATCAGGATACGACGAAGAAAAGTGACACACAGACACTCTCAATGTTTTTGAGACATGCTGTTGCGATTTACTTACTTCAGTGCAGGATTATATATTATTACAAACAAAGAACTTGGCAAAGGCATACATCATCAGATCATAAAATAGAAAAGAACGGCATAAAACAGTTTTACAAAGAGAATCTTTAAAGATGCTTTGGGATGAGTACAAGGACTTTTGCTTCCTTACATTTGTAAAGTTACCCCTTCTTTTCTCTTGTTATTAGAGAGACCATTGTTTTTGAGTTAGCCCACCTTTATCAGCTTGTACCAGGTGGCTGACTTGGGCTCAGCTAAGTGACCTTGTGTGTCTGGGTGAGAAAGAAGAAGAAGGCTACTATCTTCCTGGAAAAACTTTCTGAGACTCATTTTGTACCATTAATCTCAACTCCTTTTCCTTCCCGACTCTCAGGGTCAGATGTTGTAATTAGCCTAGGTTTTTTGGCCATAAGGAAGGTTGCATAGGCCTCCTGTTAAGTTGCACATAAATGCCTAATGCTGTTTTCCTGTAGAAGGCTTCTAAGGTTTTTTCTGCTAAGATTAACTCCTTTTATTCCACATCATCAAGGAATTGTCCTAATGATGATTTTGGCAATTCCCAGAACTGGCTACTTTTTTAAGGCTTTAATTAATAGTGGAGCAGAATTCAAAATGTCCTTAGCAGTCTTGTTTGTATCCGCAACTGCCTGGAATAGTCTGATCTGTTAGCAATATGCAAGAATCACAAAGGACACACAGACAAGGGAAAAGACACACATATGGCTCCAAGGACAGCCAGGTCGAGTCAATACTATTGGCGACTCAGGTAGCATTACACCACAACTGGTTGCCAGGGACCCGCCTCGAACACACAGCTCCTAGAAGCACAAATCCCACTCCGACCGGCAATATTTGCCCATCCAGTCAGCATTTCTGCTACACTGGCGAGACAGCCGTGGATGTAGCAAGCAGGGAAGTTTATATCTCAACTAAGGGAGCCATTTTAGGGTTTGCAAGAGACTTGATTCTGGAGGGGTTCCCAGTGAAAATTAAATAAAAAAATAAAAAATAAATAAAAAATAAAAAAAGAAAACACTTTACTGAGTCAGGTAAGCCAGTCCCAAAAAAAGGAATATGGTATGTATTCACTCATAAGTGGATTCTAGCCATATTTAAAGGTCTTTGAGCCTATTATTCGTGATCCTAGAGAAGCTAAATAAGAAGGTGAACCTGAAGAAAATTCAGGTAGTTTTCCTCCTGGAGATTGGAAATAGACAAGAGTCCCAGGTAACCTCGGGTGCATGGTGGGGTGGGAGGGTTGTTGGAAAGGGAGAGGGTTAGAAAGAAGGGAGCAGGGGAGGAATGGGGAAAGCTCAGGGGACTGGGAGGGGGGGAGGGAGGAAGGATGGATATGAGATCAGGGAAGAATATATCTCAACTAAGGGAGTCAGTTTAGGGTATACTAGAGACTTGATTATAAATGGGATCCCAGGTCCAAGGAGAGATCCCCAGATTGTTCTCTGGACAGAGGAGAGGGTGCCTGAACTGGCCTTGGCCCATAACCATATTGATGAATATTTTGCATATCACCATAGAACCTTCATCTGGCGATGGATGGAGATAGAGACAGAGACCCACATCGGAACACTGGACTTAACTCCCTAGGTCCAAACGAGAAGCAAGAGGAAAGAGAACGTGAGCAAAGAAGGCAGATCAGAGGAAACCTTCATCCAATGATGGATGGCGATACAGACGGAGACCCACATGGGAGCACTGGACTGAGCCCCTCAAGGTCCAAATGAGGAGCAGAAGGCAGAAGAACATGAAAAAGGAAATCAAGACCGCGAGGGATGCGATCACCCACTGATACAAGGGGACCGATCTAATGAGAGTTCACCAAGGCCAGTTGACTGGGACTGAACGAGCACGTGATCTAACCAGATTCTCAGAATGAGGACGGATTCTCTGAATGTGGCTGGCCCGGAGTCTTTCTGAAAAGCCATTAACAATGACACTAGGACTTGTTTCCTCTGCATATACTGGATTTTTGGGATCCAGTCTGTTTGGATACTCACCTTCCTGGACCTGGAGGGAGGGGGGAGGAACTTGAACTACCCACAGGGCAGGAGACCCTGACTGCTCTTAGGGATGGAGAGGGAAGAGGTGAGGGAGTGGGGGGAGTGGGAGGGTGGGAGGGTGTTAGGAGGAGGGGCAGAAATGGAAACTTTTATATTTTAATAAACTTTGAGAAAAAAATAAAAAAAACATAAAAAAATTACACCGAGTTAAAATGCAAATTCTTGACCTTTATATTTCTTATTATAGAGTCAGATTGTACTATACTTATATATTTGTTAATTTTTCATCATTAGATCCTAAATAATAGGGAAGGTGTAAATATGTTGACATATTATCTTAAATGATATATAGAATTACAGACTAGAGATTTCTCAGTATCTTTACACAGTCCTAACAATTCATGTTGTGGTCCTAGGTTTAGATCTTGTTTCATTTTATTCTTCACCCTATCACTCAGTACAATTTAAAAGTAGATTTATAAAAAATATTTTTCTGTTTATATGCTCTTGGATTCAGACAGTTCTATTTATTTATCATTCCACATAGACAGAATAATAAAGATAGAGCAGAAAAAGATATTGTATTTTACTCTTTATAGTATTTGTTAATACCTCAAACAGAGAAATATGAGTTTCTCACTATGATACAATTATTGACACCTCTGATCCCGACATACCTAGTCACATATACACTTCCCTACAGCAAACTGATTCATCTTCTAGGGCCAGATGAGGACATATTTCCTCTTAATAATCATTGCTAAATATTAGTTAGTACTCTTGGGGTTAACCTGTGGAAAAATGGAGCATTTATGGTGGAAAATAGATTAATTCTTAACACCATCACAAAGAAGGAGTGCAAAAAAAGAAAAAAGAAAAACTGAATGCAAGGGGATTTTCTCATCTAATGACAAGTTCTCATGAAGACTGATAGAAACTTCATATTTCTAGGCCAGACTGTTTGCTTTTTTTATTTTTTGTCTATATATTCTCCCATCAAGACACTTAAAACATTCATTCTGTTTCTTATTTTTCTGAGAATGAAAAAAATAACTAACTAACTAATTAACCAACTAACTAATATTACATTTTACAGGGATTTTTTTGTAATAATAAGAAAATCTCTTAAAATAATCTCATTAATCCAGGGATTCTAGTTGTCTTATGCATTCTGATACCTTTCTGAATTAGTATTTAGAAGGAACTGCAGCAATGTTTATGATTTCCAAAGACTTTTTGTTACCTCTTCATTAACCATCTAATAAGCTTTTTGAGCAAGGTCTGAATTACACATTAGTTCTTGCACCAATCCTGCAACAGTAAATATACTATGCAAAAACGTAACTTACAGGTAAAGTCACGTGATAATTATGTGAAAATGGTTACATAGTTATCTAGAATTAATTAAACCAAGAACTTTGGAGCATTAATGATTGGGACTTGTGAATCATTCTAAGGTTTCATATTCAATAGTTCATTAGTAGTTAGGTTTTTATGAGATTATAATATAGTCACAGAATCTGCCCCTTAACTGTCAGTTTTAGATCTGACTTTCATTGCTTTCCTCCTTCATTGTTGGTGTTTTCGCTTTCCTGTTTCTCACCACTATCTGGTACTTTCTACTTATTCCTTCATGATTGCATGTTATGACCATTATAAAGTCAATCTTTAAAAGTGTAAAGGATATTTCAACATTTCTGTCTTTGTTTCCACTCTTTCAGGAGCTGTTTTGCTAGTCTATAAGTTCATATTTCGACAATACTTCATTTGTATTTCCCACCTTATTTATCCTGAAGTTCTTAAATTTCAGGAGAGTAAAAGTTTCATTTTGCATTTCATATAAGCATCTACAATATGCAATATAACAATGAGGGCAACAATTCAAGTTGACTTAGCACAATGTGGAGTTTAGCACCTGAAATAGGTTATCAACACCTTGATTAAGCATGACGCCCTGTTACTGCAGTTACCTTGTGAACAAAACTTTGTTCACAAAACATTACTAGATTCCTCTGTAGATCTTGGGCTTAGACTTCCAATTTCTTCTGAGTTGTAAAATGTTAACAGATGAAACACAATCTGTGACATGAGGTGGGTTAGATTCCTCAATTCTGACTCTGTTTACTACTAGGTGAAGAGTCTAATGTTCTATGGATGTCTTCATGCACATAGGCCTAAACACTAAAATTTACTAGTTTAGGAACCTAGACTTGAAACTTCTGTTTCATGTAATTCAGTAAAATTTAGCTTCAGTTATTAAGTAAAGTCACAGGTGCAAATGGATGGTCTATAGCATAGAACTAATGACAATTTATAGCTAACAATTGTTAAACAATTGCTCTTTTTCAAATAAATAGTCAATGTCAGCATCAGATGTATAAAAAACGTCAATATTGATATACTTGCTGTTATGTTAGATAGTTATGGAAGAACATGGGTTAAATAATTACATCAATATGATTCTTTTCAAAGAAATGAACCTAAAATAATATCATTCAGGTATCACATGAATAATAATAAACAATAGCCATTGAATGATTGCACTATCACTAAAGACAAACTGCAAGATTAGAATATACTTTAAATTCTATCACTGTTTCTCATACAGTAGAGAAAGTGTTTAATTTATAAAACTGGAATAAACTGAACTATATCATAGTATACACTTTGAAAGTAATAGATTTCTGTGTATATAATCATATTTTATTTGGTAAATTTATCTATATTAGAGTTGTCTGATCAGAATTAAATACAGTTTTTGTTCATTTAGGTATTTTGTGTTCCTGTCTGGACATCTCAGTACTGATATATATTAGGAAAGTCAGTTAATTATTAAAAATACAATTTTTGAAAAGATTTTAAAACCCCACATTATTATATTAAATTCTTAGAAGACCATAATGATAATTTCCTTTCTCTACTTCCTAAATCATACTAAGATTTATTCATTATAGAAATACAAAATCATATGCACAATTTAGCTCCTCAATAAATTTTATTTTATTGATAGCAATAGCTACAAATTATCAATAAAATATATAAAGTATGTTTATTAAAACCATTAAAAACATGTTTGGTTATAAGGAATAAAATCACATTTTAGGTAGACTAACTTCCTCACAGTGTCTTTAACGCCTTTGTTTCTGAGGCTGTAGATGAGGGGATTCAGCATAGGGATGGCCATGCTGTGGAAAACTGTGGCTACTTTCGCGAGAAATAGTGAGCTTTTAGATTTGAGCACGCAATATAGTAGAAGAACAATTCCATGACAGACACCGATAGCTGTGAGGTGAGAGGCACAGGTGGAGAAGGCTTTTCGGAGGGCCCCCTTCGTGGGAATTTTGAGGATGGTGACAACAATGAAAACATAGGAGGTGATGATGATCAGGAGGCAACAAGCCTCATTAAACATGGAAATGGCTAGACACGCCATTTGGCTGAAGGAGGTGTCTGAGCATGATACAGAAAGGAGGGCAGAGTCCCCACAGCAGAAGTGATTGATGACATTAGGTCCACAGTAAGAGAGCTGCAAAAGGATATACATGAGGGTTGAGGAGAAGATGACAGCCCATATGTAGGTAACGACTACTAGGAGAGAACAGAGCTGGTGAGACATAGCAACAGTGTAGAGCAGGGGGTTGCAAACAGCCTCAAACCTGTCATAGGCCATCACTGCCAGCATGAACATTTCTGTAATCACAAATGTACACCCAAGGAAATACTGTGCCATGCACCCTTCAAAGGAGACAGTCTTGTCTTCTACAAGCAAGGGACCTAACAGCTTAGGTACAATTACAGAAGTGTAGCAAAAATCAACAAAGGATAAGTGGCTGAGAAAAAAGTACATAGGAGTGTGGAGTTTGGGGTTAATCCTGATGACAAAAATCATACCCAGGTTTTCCAACACAGTGACTGTGTACATGATCAAGAATTCCAGGAAGAGGGGCACCTGGAGGTAGGGGAATTCTGACAAGGCCAAGAGAATAAAAGAAGACACCATGCTCCCATTTCCCTCATTCCACCTCTGGCTTCTGTTGTAGGAAATCACAGAGTTCATCCTGAGCAGCAGTCTACAGCAGAGGAGTGGGTTATGGAAGGCAGGCACACTTCCAAAATGAGCTGCTGGAATTTCATGTATCAAATGTATATTAGTGACTTCTTCTTGACAAACTTATGCTTTATCTCAATCACGGTCCACTTTCTGTTTGAACATGTTGTGTTTCTCATTGAACGACTCATGCCCCTCCTCTGTAAATAAAAATTCAATCATTACAAAGCCGTATAAATTATTTACATAAAAATAACAAGATATACTGAAAGATGAAATGATGTCACAAATATTGTAAAAGTCACAAAAAGTCATGAAATTGTACTTACATCTCAAACAATAGTCGAGAAATCATGCCTGGTATTGTAAGTCTTTCCTGCTGGCTCTGGCTGGTGAGGCCATGGATCCCAGAAGAGAAGCTACTAATACTAATTCACTGAGTCAGTATACTTTCTAATTGCTTTCTAATATTTATAGTTCACACCTTCATCAAAGAAACTTCATTTGCAGCAGGTGAAGATGATTATAGAAAACAACAACAGATCAGAACACAGACAAGAACTGACCACAGGGTGTCTTATCCTATTTAACACATCTGCAATGCAGCCCTCATATCTAAGTCAGTGGTTCTCGGCCTTCCTAATGATGTGCCTTTTTAATACAGTTCCTCCTGCTGTGGTGACCCCAACCATAAAATTATTTATTTACTTCTTAAAAATTATTTACTATTTCAAAATATTTGCTATTTCAAAACTGCTATTTTGCTACTGTTGCAGATAGTAATGTAAATAACTGATGTGCAAGATATCTGATTAGCAACCCCCAAAGGGGTTGTGACTCACAGGTTGAGAGCTGGTAAAAGCATGTCACAGAAGAGGGGACAGAAATTTGTAAGAGGCAGAGAAGCAGGACAATAAGTCAGTTGTTTGAATGTGTCTTTTATATATAACAGAGGATCTGCAACCATGAAATGTCAGCAAGATCTAAAATAAAACACCATTTTTCATGCCTACTAAGATGAGGGAATTCTCACAAGGCTATACTCCTAGAGGAAGAGATACTGACAATTAACGGTTACTGAGAGAGGAAGAATCAGTCTTCTCTAGGGACATACTCCCCAATAGGTTAGCCAATCCCAAGAGGTCAGTTCTAAATAAGATTGGATAATACTAAATGATCTTAGCTGCTTATATTTATAAACTTTAATACACATATATATGTATATATATATATGTCAAATAATTATAACTAAAGAATAATAGACCTTGAGTTTGCAACCGAGTAGGAGGCACCCAGGAGAAACTGGAGAAAGGAGAGGGAGAGTGGGAATAATGTAACTATAGAATTAGATTTTGGTTCAAAAATTCTAATTTTAAATGCCTCTTATAAATTGTTTCAATATTTCAGTTGACATTGCTTACATTGTCATATTTTTTTTTTCAAGACAAGATTTCTCTGTGTAGCCCTGGTTATCCTGGAACTCACTCTATAGACCAGACTGGCCTCCAACACACTCATGGAAATTTGTCTGTTCTGCTGGGTTTAAAACATGTACCACATCCACCCAGCCTACACTATCATATATTTTAATGTGGTGTCTTACTTAAGGTTTGTATTGTTGTGAAGAGACACGATGACTATGGAAGCGCTTATAAAAAAATTATTTGAGGTGGCTTACAGTTTCAGAAGTTTAGTTCATTACCATCATGACAGGGAGCAATGCAGAGTGCATGCAGACATGGCGCTGGAGTAGTTGAGAGTCCTACATCTTGTACGTAACTGGAAGTCGACTGGCTCACTGGGCAGTGTTCGAAGCATGGGAATCCTCAAAGCCTTCCCCCTTAGTGACACACTTCCTCCAAGAGAATCATAACAACTGCAACAAAATCACACCTGCTAATAGTGCCACTCCCTATGGGATTATGTGGGCCAATTAGATTCAAACTACTGCATGTGGTCTGGAAACAGATTGTATGTGCTGAACACCATGTGAAAATCCTCACAATAAACTTCAAAATGTGCTCTTAGTTTCCATTAAGTATTTCATAACAGAAACACTGTGTGCAAAATTTCAACACAGGTCCATAGGTAAGGTTTCTAAATGATGTCTGAGAGAAAATGAATCTTATCTCATATTTATGTTGACAAAATTGTAAGTTGTGGTATTATATCTATTATGCATGCCAGGGTCGATTCAGGGTCTCAATTCAGTTCTGTTTCTCACTTTGGGTATCATGAAAATTTGCTTTGTTTTGTATGTGCTCATACCTCCTTAAAACCATATTAAGCCAGCAGGTTGTTGTGCATAACTTTAATCGCAGTACCCAGGAGACAGAGGCTGACGGACCTCTGTGAGTTTGAGGTTATCCTGATCTACAGAGATAGTCTCAGGACAGGCTCCAAAGTTGCACAGAGAAAGACTGTCTTGACCCCTCCCCACCCCAAAAGCTACATGTTTCAACAGGAAAATGAAAAATTTCAAGCCAGGAAAATGAAAAAAAAAACCAAAACCTGGAACTCCATGTAATTTGTTCTTTGCTTTATTTCTTAACTTGTTATCGGCCTGGACCTGCTACATTATTGTAGTTCATGTACCTATACAAACACACATGTATACATACACACATATATATAATTTTATGAATATTTACTGTCATTAAACGTATAATACTAAATATGCATATTAAAGTATATACTAATTCAACATGCAACATTCAATATAATATATTGAACTTTGTCTGTGTGTGTGTTTGTGTATGTGTATGTTTGATTCTAGTGGCCAGATTTGGTATAAATATATATATATATATATATATATATATATATATATATATATATATGAAAAATGAAAGTATTAGTAGGAGGTAATGGATCAAAATGCATAAGAAAATGTATAACTGATATACTTATTGAAAGAACAGCTAGAATTAGTTTAAACCTCACTTAAGGAACTTAGTCTTATTATAGTGACCTTTGGTCTAAATATACTTTTGGAACAAAGGATATCTACTTTTCTGGCTACAAATTGACATGTGTGACTCCATTTCATTTTAGCCAGTCTCCTTTCTTGACTACAAGTAGGATCATGGATAATGTTGAGACACTAAAAGATTTATGTATGTGTCTAGCCATCCTACAAATGGTGCTATCTTCCTTCAAAATACATATTTGTACCCAAAAACTGCTCCTGTATTGTGATGCACAGTAGATCTTCCTGTCTTATTGCTTTGTTTCTGTTTAGTTCTGCATGGATTTTGTTCATTTGTTTCTTTGAAGCTGGGTCTTTCTTCATAGCCCTGGCTGTAGTGGAATTCACTGTGTAGATGAGGAAAACTTTGAACCCAAGAGTTCTACCTGCCTCTGCCTCCCAAATGAACCACTACAGCTTGCCTGTGGCAGAAATTATCAATTTCCCAAAAGTAAGTAGCCTCTATCTTCAATAATTTCTTTGAAATTTGGACATACTTATTTTTATTTTATGTGAATGGGTGTCTTCTTTGAATACTTGTCTGTGTCCCACATGCACTCCTGGAGCCATCTGAGGTCAGAAGAGGTTGTTTGATATCTTGGAACTGGAAAAACAC
Source organism: Myodes glareolus (assembly GCF_982192425.1). Lineage (NCBI taxonomy): Eukaryota > Metazoa > Chordata > Mammalia > Rodentia > Cricetidae > Myodes > Myodes glareolus. The sequence goes on along the minus strand of NC_142027.1, from coordinate 1,254,229 downwards.
ATTGTGGTCAACTACCCTAGGAATGTTGGACACCAAGCCTGGTTCCTCTGCAGTAGTGGCCAATGCTCTTAACAACTGAACTCCTGGAAATTTCCTTTGGAACCTATTTCCTTAACAATAGCATCAATACCATCAAAATACTGTTTTTTGCCATGCCAACTAGGAACTACATTTCATTTTATCTATATTGCTGAAACTAATGGGTTACCTTAGAAGATTTCGTTCAATATCATGTTAGACTTCAACCAGAATCACAAGACTAAAGTTTCCCTCTTTTGTCCCCTGCCGTTCTTCACAGTTGGCACCCTTTATTTCTTGTTTCAAGCAGCCTTCCTTTTAGAAATCATATCAGGATAGTTTTCTTTCTGAGAAAGGCTCACTACAAATTGACAGCTACCTCCAATTCCAACATTTTACTACAACTGGCATCAATTTGTCCATTCAGCCGTTGGCAGATTGATTGATTGATTGACTTAGATGTTGTGGTATGATAAACGTGCATGTTCAAGGGACTCTATCATATTTTGACTAAGATTCATTGTGTGAATGAAAACTCATGGAGGATGTTACTGGATCATATGGCATTTCTAATTTTAGTTGTGAGGGACCTCTTAAATGCTTTTATTCACAGTTGCATTAATTGACATCAAATCTCTGAAGAATAGGATCCTCCACCCTCATATCCTTGCCAGTGTTTTAGGGTTTTGTTTATTCTAAATGATGTGAGAAGGAATCTCAACAAAGTTCTGACTTAAATTTAATTGTCGGCAGAGGCTTTTACATATTAATATATATTGTACTCATGCATAAGTTTAGAGAAAAAGAGTCCAATTTCAGATTTTCCCCATTTAGTATAATGCTGACTGAAGTTTTTTGTACTTTTTAAAAACTGTACTGATATCCGTCCTTTCTCTTTCAAATATCCAGAATTACTTATCATTAAATAGTTTTAAACTTTATCAAAGGAACTTCCTCACTTTGTCTACTAAGATTGCCACATATTTTCTTTCATTGAGTCTACTTATGTTCTGTAATTCTCTTATTTGTGTTCCTATTTGGATATGTGATTTCTTTTCAAACCATGATTCAAAAATGTGATTTGTTGAATTCAGCATTTGAACATATTTTGATGAGTGCTGTGTTTAACTCTTCAGGAAATTGAATGCAGTTCAATAGTTTGCTCTAACATTACCTAGTTTTATTATTACAGAATATCTAGATGAGTAGAATTAGTTTAGCCATAAGCTTTGGGAGAGCTCTCCCGTGAGTGATTCAGTATCATGGCAATTAAATTATCACTTTATCATCAATAATAATTAAAGTATCATCGTAAATAAACTATTATTTATCAGTAAATCATATAGAGAGCTATGTAGTTGATTGAACAAAGGAAAAAGCAAAAATACATTCTCTCTTAGCTTTTCTTATATATATGCAGTAATTCAAACTATTTACGTTTTCAGCAAAATTTATTTCTGGTGTCAACAGTATGAGTCATCATTCTTCATATTAAATAACAAAATATAAAACTATTACCATTTATTATTAACCTTTTAAAATTGATCTATAACAGGTTAAAGATTCTTACAATTTTAAGAGTTTAATAATAGACATTCTGAGAGAGAGTGGCAAAAAATTGTAAAAATTTATATTCAAAATCCTGAAAAATCTAAAAGAAAGAGATGGTCCCTAGACACTTGTAACTAAGCACAATTAAATGCAGAGAACTTGTACAGGTTAAACATGCTTTAATAAACAATGATATGAGAACAACAACAAAGATCCTAAGTAAAGAAGGAATTTGTTTTGTGTTGACCAACTACTTCTGTACATGGGAAATATCTTGAAATGTGATTGATATGTCCAATAATACACAATAGAACATGGCATAATATGATTATTAAGGACATATTTTTAACCCACAGATCAGTTCATCATTCAACATCAAAATGAAAAACTTCTTCCTACAGTAGATGTGAATTAAAAAAAGAGATTTAAACAAGACAATGTGTAAAGAGTAAGAAATTTTGGAGTTCACAGTCCTTAACAACTTACTTTCATCAAATTCCTCCCTTCAAGGTGCAGGGGCTATTTGTTTGTAACAGTCAGCACAGAGAACAGCTTGGTCATTTCATATATTTCACAAGTAAAATGAGTCATAGAACCTGATCTTCTAATTTTTATGTAGAATTAATGCATAACAAAATATCATTTGTACTTTTAATATCCATAAAATAGCATAATCACTTATTATTTTTGATGGTTCTATCAATCATTCCTATATATACATACATATATATGTATCTATATACAGTATGAATAGATAAAATTCTTTTTTATATTGGCAATGTCACAATACATTTTAATGATCTTAGAATAACATGTGGACACTCAAGGCAAGTTGTGTACTTACCTAATGTTTTCAATAAACACTAATTTAAATTAAGACAGTATGTTAGTGTTGTGAAACAAGATTTTACTTTAATACAACATTAAAATGGAATTAAAATAATTTTTATCAAAGCTACTAATTCACAAATATTTATCATAACTTCATTTTGAGTAATATAGAAGCAATTATCATTTTGTATGCATTATTTATCTATTTAAAACAACTTTAAGTATAATATATCTAGAAGGAGTTGACTTGGTAATTTTCCTTAGTCAACCTAACTTCCACAGAATTCAGAATAGAAAATTTTAAAAAATGTTTGATAAAAAACTTCACATGTTTGTGCAAGGAAATATGTTGTTAGCAAGGTGAAAAGCATTGTATATTTAACACAAAGTTAAATAATTGGAATAAACATAGCATAATTTCAATTATCACTAAAGTATAGTAACTTGTAAGTAAAAAATATTCTGTATAAAAAAGTAGAGTTCATGTGTGAATTATTATTTTGCATGAGAATGCAGTTTTAAGCTGAAGAGTCTTCTGACTGTCCCCTTCACATCCTTGTTCCTAAGGCTGTAGATGAGGGGGTTCAGCATGGGGATCATAACAGTGAAAAGCACAGTGGCCACTTTGACCACGAGCCATGAGTTTTTGGAGTTGGGCACACAGTAGAGAAGGAGAATGATCCCATGGAAGATGCTGATGGCAGTCAGGTGGGAGGAGCAAGTAGAGAAAGCTTTTTGGTGACCACTCTTTGAAGGCATCTTGATGATTGTGACAACTTTGAAGACATAAGAGGCCAGGATGATGAGGAGGCTACAAGTCTCATTGAATATAGAAATGATTAAACATACCACTTGACTGAAGGTGGGCTCAGAACAGGACAAAGAAAGGATGGCTGAGTACTCACAGCCAAAGTGATTGATGATGTTAGGTCCACAGTAGGAAAGCTGTAAAAGAGAGTATGTGATCAATGAGGAACAGAATACACCCCATGTATAAGTTCCAGCTATAAGGAGAGCTCAGAGCTTAGGAGACATTGCAACTGGGTAAAGCAAGGGGTTACAAACAGCCACAAACCGGTCATAGCCATCACTGCTAACATGAACATTTCTGTGATCACAAATGCACACATGAAAAAAAATTGTGTCATACATCCTTTGAAAGAGATAGTCCTGTCCTCCACAATCAAGATTTCTAAGAGTTTAGCGATAAAGACACTGGAATAACAAACATCCAAAACTGAAAGATGACTGAGGAAAAAGTACATGGGTGTGTGAAGCTTGGGATTGATCTTTCTGACCACAATGATGCCCAGGTTTCCTATCAGAGTAACTGTGTAGATGATAAAAAACAGCAGGAAAAGAACAGCATGTAGGTGTGGATACTCTGAAAAGCCTAGAAGGATGAACATAGTCACAGAACTCTGGTTTCCCATATCAAGCATCATGGTCCTTTATTGAGGAAAATAGAATGAAAAAAAAAACATAATTTAAAGCAGCAAACTGGGAAACTGTGATTTGGTAGAATTTTAACTGAGGACCATTGAAAACAAAAGGTTGTCCATTCTAATTCATGATAATTTTACTTCAGTTTGAATCTTTCTTGGATTGATTTCTGATTATTTTCATTGATATCGAACTTCAGTCACATACGATTTTTTTAAATCTAGAATTTAAACAGAAGTATCTGATAAAATTAACTATAAATTGTATATACATAAAGTCTTACAATGTTATCTATTAAAGTACAATTTTAGAACCCAAAGCACACATCAAAGACAACAAGCATTAAACAGGACTTTTTAGTCATACAATCATGTCAGAAGAATCCTTCAGACACAATTCTTTTGTTACATATATTCAAATACAATGTTAAAGTTACTAGATTTGATTGGTCAGCCATGTATCAAATCTTCACAGCACTGTTTTTTATTTATTCTATGGATGTTACATTGTTACCTATTTTTATATCTTATACATTTTATAATTTTAAGTGGTCTTTAAAGTATATTGATGATATTGTTGTTGAATTTAGGTTCCATCTTCTGATAGGTTAGAAAATTCAAGGATCTCAGCAGCAGCAAAGAAATTTTTTTAAACATGGAATTAAACTTGTTTGGCCAGGTGTACTATATATCTCATCAATCAAAAGAAATCAATCACCTATTTACTAGGAACAAAACACAAGTAAAGATTTGTGGAAGAAAAAATATTCCCTCATATTAAATAAACTAAAACCTTTTTTATGCAAACAGAGAAAATAAAACATATGTGATTTGTTAATAATCATTCAGCTTTTTCTGTTTTCTGTTTTATTGTTTATTTTGTGTTTCTTTGTTTTGTTTTTGTTTATTCTTTAGCTATTCATAAAGAGTCAAAGTATTCATTGTTCTTATGATCATACCTGAGGGTTGATTCAGGGAGTAAAGTTGGAAATTATATAAATACAGTTGAACGTTATGAATGGAAGAGAAAACAAAACTTTTCTATTTAATTACATCATTTTATAGTTTAAATGAACTATGTAACTTACGACAGTCAGGTAGTGTAATTAATGTCACCGTCTCTTACAGTAGAAATCTCACACCACTTGAGACTTTTGCTGACTCATCATACTCTGTTGAAGCTTTAGACATGCCATATCTTTGTTTGTAGGTCAATGAAATCAATTTAAAGTCTCTTTACCTTGGTGTGAAAAAATAATTCCTGGAATGGTCATATTATACTGTCATAAACATTTTGTGATCTTCTCAATCTACTCCTTAATCCTTCATCTTATATTATGTTTTTATATCAAAACTCTCCTCAATTCTAACAGTCTTCATTCTGTACTCATCACTAAAATAAGCTGCATATTATTTGTCACCAACATAATTAATAACTAAATGCTAATGTAGAGCATAACAGGTATAGGGGAGCATCAGAGATTTTATTATAAAATATATGGCAATGTGTATGTTAAAGCATTTCCAAAGAAGAGTCAATTTGGAAACATTTTTCCAGTCAGTACTGCAACAAGTAGAAATAGAATATCTGAACAAGTCAAAATCAAGGAATAAGACTGAATTAGTCATAATTGATCACTCATCAAGGAATAATTAAAGGAGATGCCTCTATTGAGTTCTTCTAAACAGCTAAAGAAAAAAATCAATTTTCCTTGCATTATTATAGATTGTTGAGATGAGGGAACTATTTCCTACCTCACCTCATTAGATCAGCACTCATTGCATTATTCACAAGTCAGATGCTAGTTCAATAGGAAGACTCTATGAAATAACACATTTTGTAAATGTAGATGAGATATTCTTATTGAAAGGTTTGGAGGTTGAATTCTAAACTACACTGAGTATATCAGTGAGCAAGTGATACTCATGTCAGATTAAAGCAAGATTTGGTGTTCAATTGAAAAACAAGAAGCAACACATCACATGATAAGAATATCTCACAATGCTGATTCATACAGAAATGTATATAATAAACTTTACTATCCTTTCAGATTTGAAATTATGAATGAAATAAATTTTCATATGCAATGAATATTCCTTACCATATATAACATTTTGTGTAATATGAATAATTAACAGTTAACATCACGTAAAATATTTAAAAATTTAATAATCCCTCTGAGAAAGAGTTAGGAAAATGTGTTAAGACTGACAACTTTTATTCAACATTGTACTAGAAGCCTCAGCCAGAAAACGTAGGAGAAAGAAAAAACACAGTGGAAAAGCCACATTTGCAAATGATATTGTACTATATTATATAATGATGCAGGTAGTTCACTAAAAATCACTAGCAGTCAATATTTTATATAAAACATAATGACTTAGAATCAACATGCAATTTTAAGTATTTTTCCAAAAGCTAATATCTACTTGTATGCTATAGGAACGAAGAAAACAATTTTACTAATAAGACAAGAAAGTAAAACATACAGATAATTGCAAATGAAAAAATGAAATAACTTTTTCCAACATGAAGAATTACAGAAGGCAGAAAAGGAATGGAAAATTTTCTTTGTTTACAGATTCATAGTATCAACATTGGCAAAATGCCTTTCCTACCCAGGATAATCTACAGATTCAGTGATCATCCTTTCAGTACACAAATGATAACTTCTATATAACTCAATGTTAAAGATAACACACAGAAATAGGGAGGCAACCTGTATTTTTCAAAGTAATATTGAGTGGATTGGTAAGGCTAGAGGCAAACTCCATGATTTTGAAATAATACTGTAAAATTCCAGTCATCACACAGCATAGACACTACACAAAAAGAAAGGAAGTAATGAAACAAATTACATCACATGAAATAAAACAAACATTGATGGTAAAATAATTTATTTCAAATTTCTGTCAACATGAATGGAATAAGATCAGTCAGGCCAATAAATGATGCTGGGAAAATAATGTGTTCACATGCTCAATAATTGAATTATATCTCTGTCTCATCATCTATAAAATTAATCTAAACAGACAAATAGCTGAATGTAAGATGAGGCACAACAAATTTTATATACAAAACACTATTGAAGGTAAATATTAGGACATTGGCTATAGGAAGGCATCTGTTTTCTACTAAGGCAATGAACAAAAGGAAAAAAAAAGAGCACCCAATGAAAATAGCCTTACAAGAGGAAAGAAAATAAAACCAGAGTGAAAGAAAATATTATGGTGTGAGTAACTCTTCATAATACAATGTAAGTTAGTGTCTATAATACATAAGGAACTCAAGTAACTCAACTGAGAAATCAGAAAGCAGATCTGACAACAAACAACACGTGTGTATTAGACATTTCTAAAGGTAATACAAAGACATGCACAAGGGGCAGAGGAAAACTTTCCAACATTGCTAATAACCAAGGAAATTTTATTCTTTTTTTTAAAGTAAATTTTATTAAATTATAAAAGTTTCCATTTCTGCCCCTCTTCCCAACACCCTCCCACTTCCCCCACTCCCTCTCCTCCTCCCTCTTCGTCCCTTAGGGTAGTCAGGGTTTCCTGCCCTGTGGGAAGTTCCAGATCATTCCCCTTCCCTCCAGGTCCAGGAAGGTGAGTGTCCAAACAGACTGGATCCCCAAAATCCAGTATATGCAGAGGAAACAGGTCCCAGTATCATAGTCAATGGCTTTTCAGAAAGACTTCGGGCCAGCCGCAGTCAGAGAATCCGGCCAAATTCCGAGAATCTGGTTAGATCACCTCCTCGTTCAGTCCCAGCCCAACTGGCCTTGGTAAACTCTCATTAGATCCGTTCCCTTGTATCAGTGGGTGATAGCATCCCTCGCAGTACTGATTTCGTTTTTCATGTTCTTCCTCCTTCTGCTCCTCATTTGGACCTCGGGGGGCTCAGTCCGGTCCTCCAATGTGGGTCTCCGACTGTATCGCCGTCCTTCGCCAGATGAAGGATCTATGGTGATAAGCAAAATATACATCAGTATGGTTATGGGCCACGGCCGATTCAGGCACCCTCTCCTCTGTCCAGAGAACAATCTGGGGGATCTCTCCTTGGATCTGGGATCTCATATATAATCAAGTCTCCTGTAAACCCTAAAATGACTCCCTTAGTTGAAATATATTCTTCCCTGATCCCATATTCATCCTTCCTCCCTCCCCCCCCCCATCCCAGGCCACCGAGCTTTCCCCGTTCCTCCCCTACTCCCTTCTCTCTAACACTCTCCCCTTCCATCAACCCTCCCACCCCCCCATGCACCCGAGGTTACCTGGGACTCTTGTCTATTTCCTACCTCCTGGTGGATAGCTAAATAATCTTCATCAGGTTCATCTTCTTATTTAGCTTCTCTAGGATCACGAATAATAGGCTCAAAGACCTTTAATTATGGTTAGAATCCACTTATGAGTGAATACATACCTTGTTCCTCTTTTTGGGTCTGGCTTACCTCACTCAGTAAAGCGTTTTCTATTTCCATCCATTTGCATGCAAAATTCAAGATGTCATTGTTTTTTACCGCTGAGTAAAACTCTAATGTGTATATGTTCCACACCTTTTTTAACCATTCTTCTATTGAGGGGCACCTAGGCTGTTTCCAGGTTCTGGCTATTACAAATAGTGCTGCTATGAACATAGTAGAACAAATGCTTTTGTAGTATGTTAGGGAATCTTTAGGGTATATTCCCAAGAGTGGAATTGCTGGGTCTTGAGGGAGGTTGACTCCCAGTTTCCTGAGAAACCGCCACACTGATTTCCACAGTGGCTGCACGAGTTTGCATTCCCACCAACAATGGATGAGTGTTCCCCTCACCCCACATCCTCTCCAGCATAGGCTATCGTTGGTGTTTTTGACTTTAGCTATTCTAACAGGAGTAAGATGGTATTTCAAAGTGGTTTTGATTTGCATTTCCCTGATCGCTAAGGAGGTTGAGCATGACCTTAAGTGTCTTCTGGCCATTCGAAGTTCATCTGTTGTGAATTCTCTGTTAAGTTCAGTACCCCATTTTTTAATTGGGTTAATTAGAGTTTTAGTGCCTAGTTTCTTGAGTTCTTTGTATATTGTATATTTTGGAGATCAGACCTTTGTCTGATGAGGGGTTGGTGAAGATCTTCTCCCAGTCAGAAGGCAGCCTTTTTGTCCTACTGTCAGTGTCCTTTGCTTTACAGAAGCTTCTCAGTTTCAGTAGATCCCATTTATTCATTGTTTCTCTTATTGTCTGAGCTGCTGGGGTCCTACTTAGGAAGAGGCCTCCTGTGCCTATATTTTGTAGACTACTTCCCACTTTCTCTTCTATCAGGTTCAAAGTGGACGGATTAATGTTGATGTCTTTAATCCATTTGGACTTGAGTTTTGTGCATGGTGATAGATATGGATCTACTTTCATCCTTCTACAGGTTGACATCCAGTTATGCCAGCACCATTTGTTAAAGATGCTTTCCCTCTTCCATTGTATACCTTTAGCTCCCTTGTCAAGAATTAGGTGCTCATAGGTTTGTGGGTTAATATCCGGGTCTTCTATTCGATTCCAAAGGTCGATTTCTCTGTTCTTATGCCAATACCAAGCTGTTTTCAATACTGTAGCTCTGTAATAGAGTTTGAAGTCAGGGATGGTAATGCCTCCTGAAGTTCCTTTATTGTATAAGATTGTTTTGGCTATCCTGGGTTTTTTGTTTTGCCATATAAACTTGATTATTGTTTTCTCAAGGTCTGTGAAGAAGTTTGATGGGATTTTGATGGGGATTGCATTGAATCTATAGATTGCTTTTGGTAGAATTGCCATTTTCACTATGTTGATCCTCCCAATCCAAGAACAAGGGAGATCTTTCCATTTTCTGATATCCTCCTCAATTTCTTTCTTCAAAGACTTAAAGTTCTTGTCAAATAGGTCTTTCACTTCCTTGGTTATACCTTAACTACCTCTGGGATTACTGCAAAACCAGTGTTTATATCATTCAAAATAGAAACCAAAAGAGCAGGGGGCTTCAAATATGTATACTTACTCTTAGATTTTTATGATTAACATTCAATTTTGACCGCTGGTGTCCAATGATTTGTCACCCAGGACTCTGGACTGTCACTTGAAGTTCCCAAAGGCTTATATTCACCATCAGAGAGAAAATCTATGATCTTTAAAGTATCCCATTTTGTGACTATTGTGGCATAAACCAGGATTAATGGAAACTACACAGAAATGTTTGCAAATGCCCCCAATCGCCATCTGTTCCACTGCAATCAGTAATTTACAAAGAACAGCCCTTCCTCTGTTATCACACTGTAATCAAACTTTTACTAACATTAGATGCAATATTTTAAGAAATTTTTACAATTTGCTATAAAATTTATAAGATTAACTCTTCTAGATTGATTTCCAAAACAACTACATGAACAAGGCACTTATTTTATTCTTTAGATTTAATCTCTTTTAATGCTGAAGAATAATTCCATTCTTCCTCTTAATTTTTAATGCTATCTTTCAGTCAGGATTTTCAATATGGCTTCCCTAGAAAGAAGTTTTTCTATGGATATCATTGTTCCTACAATTTTATTTTTCTTGCAACTATAACTTCTTAATATCTGTGGTGTATTGCATATTTTACTCTGCTCTGCGTATATTTACATGATTGTTGACCTTCATGTACCTAAATAAATCAAATTTTGTGTTGTGACAACTTGTATTTAACATTTAGTTTTAAAATCTTTGTATTAGTAACACAACAATAAAAGAAATGGCTCAAACAATCAGCATTGGTAGGAACAAAGGACATAGCACTTTAATATATGCTATGTACTCCAATGAGGAGATGCCACTGTCTTAGCTCACTTTTCTATCCACCATCCCTCAGTTTTTAAGGATTTTCATATACATTCCGGAAGATTCAAACAGTTTCAAGTAACTCTCCAAAAGCGTGATTTTCCAGATGTGCTTTTAAGATTATGTCATTTTCTTATTAATAAACATGAGTAATATAATTCAAAATTAAAATGTTTTAAGTTTTTCAAACAAAGGCAGGAACTGATCCTTGTAAAATAAAAATTAAATAGAGAATGCAACCATCAAAATATTTTAAAAGAAACATACAAACATCTTGAAGAAGACACAGGTTTTTAATCTTTATTAAAGATGGCATTATTTACTATGAACCAACTACTTGACTTCAGGGAAATGCACCCTAGAGAACCCGCACTGATAATTGTCTTGGACTACAAACATCTAATTAGAAGAAACTTCCCCTTTTGTTTTTAGAATGCATACTTTTCCAGGACAATATTGTGTTCATTTTCAGACCTCATATACAAAGTTTCTTTCATCAGAATTTATATTTATGAGAATTAATAAATTAACAAATGTATGAATATATGAACAAATCTAGTAGAATTCACCAAGAATAGTTATACTAGCTATTGTTCCAATGTTCAGGACATTGTCCTATTATACGTACATTTGCAATAGCTCTAACTGAACTTAGTGGTTTATAACAAAAAAGTTGGGAATTTGTAGTATGCAATGGGAGGTATATTTTATATATTTTTTATATTTTATTTTTTCACTGTATAAATAAAACTTTAAATAAGAGAGATCATAATTCTTGATCATATGTGACACTGAGACAAATATACTTGTCCTAAAAATTAAGCAAAGATAATTAAAATTTTATTTTAAAGAAAGGTGCCAAATGCTGTCAATCATATAACAAATGGAACAATGGATTTGTTTATGTCATTTATGGTTTACTACTACAATAAGTATCTAAAGAGAAAAGAGAAAATAATGTTGACACATAAGAACACATCTTTTAAAAGATATTTTATGATACAGTAGGCTCCAAGTTTGATCTAAAGGCTTATTAAACAATTGTAATTATCATTACTTTTATTTGATTTAGAGTCAAATGTAAATCTTTATTTAGCATAAGGATCTGGACCACAGTTGAAAGGATTTTTATAGAGGATAATAAGGAAATGCTAAATTATGTGTAGAAGAGGAGAATGTGATTAAATATGTTATTTATATATATGCAAATGAAATAAAGAAATCTATTAATATGTAAGAAATATACTAATAAAATGTAAATACAAATAGTTAAATTTCAGTATTGAAACTAGAACATATAAATAATATTAAAAAGATAAAATACATTCCACATTATTTTCATATTACACCTGAATTTTGAGAATTTTGTCTTATATTCCCAAACACTAATTAATATATTTTGCTATAGCATTACAATAAAAAGTCACTGTAATTTTGTTTAGAAAATTTTCATATCTATCTACCTACTCAAATTTGGGCATTTTAAGTCCTCACTCTCATCATCTATCCATCTCCATTAATATAATATACTTTTTTATAATGTTGCAAAACACTAATAAAAAAATAAGTTTGGAAAGGAAAGTGTTTGCTTGGCTTACATTTTTATTTCACAATCTATCAGTAAAGAAGTCAGGGAACAAACTAAAGTAGAAACCAGGAGATCAAGACATTAGGGATAATCACTGAAAATTTACCTGGAAGGCTAAAGTTTGATTTAACATATGTGACCATGTCCCATGTGATTGTATGCTATATCTCTAAAGCTCCGGGGCGTTCATACTATCAATTGTACTATAATAATAATAATGTAATGACTTTAATGGATATAAAGTGAAGGAAAGCTTAGGAAAAAGATTTAACAATAGCAGTTCAGCAAATCATATATATGGGTATTATGTAATTATTTATGCATACATATGTGTATTATATCCTGCGTGTAACAGTACATATGCAGGTATAAATAACATGTATAATATATAATGTAAATACAAATCCTTAATAGTTATAAAAGTTTATATATAGATAAAATTATTGAATGTATGTAATATATATGCATGTAATATATATAATTTCCTTAGTTGTTTATATGCTATTATATATAAATATACGTTTATATTTCCTATATATTACATTCGATCATACATTATATATAATGTTTGATCTGAAATATATATGTATTATATATGTATGTATATGTCTGTCTATTTGTGCATCTGTACACACACACACACACACATACATATATGTATAATTCTATAAACCATACCTGTTCTTCACATGTGCTTTTTGACATCTCCTGGAATTATTTTACTGAATCAATATTAGGACCCATTAAATCAAATTTTAATGACATGATCCTGTTCATTTTTAAAAATGTATTTATTTGCTTATTTTATGTGTAGTGGGGTATTGCCTGCATGTTTGTCTGTGCACAGTACATGTGGCTGGTAGACAAGAGCTAGACGTGCCTTGGCATAGGTTTTACAGGTGACTCTAAGCTCTCATGTTGGCCCCACAAATTTAAGCAGCCAGTGTTCTTAACCCCTAAGTTGTCTCTTCAAACTTCTTGCCACTCTTTTATGTATGTGTATGTGTCTTTGAAATTTAATGAAGTTATATGCCGGTGAGGTTTTGTGCCTTCAAAGGCCAGGGTGGCTTATGCTAAAATTCTAGATACTGACAGACAATACTGGGTCTTATGGAAGTGCAGGATGTGCAAATAACCCCTGAGCCATGTTTATTTCCACAGAAACTCATTTTTACACCTAATCACAAATTTTATTCTGATGGATATGTTTGCTATATAGATAGATATAGGTAATATTAATTGTGATTGGGTGACAAAACTTATCAAGACACTTGCACTAGAATGACCCAAATAAATGCATACATATTAAATTATATCATAAAATCCTGTGCACATAAATGAAGTTTAAATGTTAAGGCAATTTTAAATTTCTAACAATTACTTGTCTCATTTTATAAAATGCTTGAATATTATTTTTAATAATATTTCTTCATTAACATAGATAATAACCACTAGCTACAATAACTAAATTGCATAGAAAAATCATATCTGGAATATTCCCCTCTCACATCCACAGATTAAGGACTTTACATTTACTAGCTTGAGTGTATATTATCTACACTCTATACATGGATATATATATACATGGATATCTATACGCATATCCATGCCACAATGAGATAACATAACACTACAGTAAATATGGATATAATAGAAAAATTCACACCAAAACTAAAGAAAATGTAAATATTTATATAACTACAGCCACCATCTCTGGCCAGCTTTCATGAAAGTATCAGTTTTCTAAGGAAACAATATAGACTTGTGTTAAAAACATACACATCTATTGTTATCAAATAAAATTTCAGTAATTAACTATAAATATGCAAATACTTTTCAATAAATGACTTCACATATTTGTGAATATTTTCAATGCTATTTTTGATATATTTTAAAACAAAATGTCAGCAGAAGTGATTATTCAGTGGCTAAGAACATATACTAGGCTTACATTGAGTCATTAAGTTTGGTTCCCAGCACCCACGAGGTTTGTCTCAAAGAATGTATACTGAAGCTGTTGGGGAAATTTATGCCATCTCTTGGTCTCAAGAAAGACACACACACACACACACACACACACACACACACACACACACACACATACACACCCAGAGAGAGAGGGAGAGAGAGAGAGAGAGAGAGCACCTACACACATTTAAATAAAATTAAAACAAAAATCTGTTTAAAAGAAGGAAGGAAAATGTAAGGGAAACTGGTATTGACATATAAAAATAATAATAATATGATATATAATACCGAGTGTATTTTAAATATACTAATTATAAATATGGCAAGAGTTATTTTTAAGGTTTTTATTGCACATTTGTGTTGAGCAAAATGGCCAGTGTAAAAATAACCCTTAAAGAATTACGTGAAGCTTTTCCCTCGTTTTCATTACTGGTTATTGAATAGCTCTAAATATTTGCTTTTGAATTATTATACCAATTTCTTTGATGATTTGCTTTAGATCATCTGAAAAGTCCTGTATTTTCAATATACAACTTGAGTTAAACATTTTCCTAGGCTGCATTATGCTAATGTACACAAACATGGAAATATACAAGAAGTAATTGTTCTTGAAATATCTGAAGAAAATATGGGAAAATGGCCTGAGATTCATTTTCTAAGAATATTTAAAGATTGGAGGTTATTGTAATGCATATTTTGTGAATTGGAATATTGGAATAATTTATATAGGGAATCTAATCAACAAGATTACTGATTGTTGTAACAGACAACAGGACCTTAATAAAAATACCTCATCTTTCTAGAACTACATTTGCTAAGAGTTGTGAAGTCCTGAAAAGTTCTTGCTTAGCAGTTAATATGAAAAAATAGCCATGATAATGGAGTCCACTGGATATATCATCAATCATGTCATATGATGTTAGGCTACACCATCAGGAAAAGTTAGAAATACTAGATTAAATATTGCATCTAAGAATTAAATATGGGTACCAAGTCATATCACAAATATATGTCATCAAGTCATGAGGGACCTGAAATCTAGGGAGTGTCAATAAAAAAGTCCAAGGAGGCTACAGGTTGAGCAATTAGAAACAAGTTGTCGCTTGTAATATCTGGATTGTATGTTACATTTCTAAAGCACTGGGGCATTTCCATAATCAACTTTAGCAGTGATAGAAAATATATAAGTCCTCTTTAGGATGTAAGATGTAGAAATACACAAGAAAAATAAGTAATTTAATGATAGCCCAGAAAGATGTTATGAATTAAAGCCCTAGAAAATATGTTATATTTCTAATTATCAATTTTTTCCAAAAATAAATTCTATTGTCAATTTCTTTTTTTATTTATAAATATTTACTATTTGTGTGACAATTTATGTTAATGTATAACAGGACATTAAATATAAAAGTAAATATAAAATACAAATGTAAGGACTACTAGTGTCTTAGTAATAAAATCTCCTAAATTCTTATTAGTGTGAGTAGCACAGACTGGGCAGTGATCCTCTCCATTGATATCAGGATCCTCTTTCATTCACCTGTGGTATTTTCATTATAATGCACCAGAATTTATGATTTTTTGTCATGAATATTTATAAAATAAAGATTTACAACTGTACTTTCTTTATTGGTGGCAATTGAACTTACCAAAATAAATATCCAACTTATTGCTTTAATTTTTATTACTTTTAAAAGAATTGTTAAGTATATTGAAATGTTTAAATTTATTTAAAAGGAGTCAAGATAGACTTTAAAAAAATTTCTCATAGCTTTGAGGTTATAATATAAATATGTCATTTCCCTTGTCTCACTCTTTACTTCAAACCCTCTCATATATACATCCTTAATCTCTTTCAAATTCATGACATTTTTTTCATTAGTTGTTCTTATTTGCATGCATATATTTGCAAATATATTCTAAATAGGACTGCCTCAGGCTACATAATGTTACTTATATGTATGTTTCCAGGACTTACCATTTGCTATTGCTAACCAACTGATGCTTTCTGCCCACTTGAGTTTTTATATTTACTAGTATCTCCCATCTTCTCATAGCTTATTCATGAAAGAGTACAGTTTACAAACATTCATCTTTTACCTACAGTTTATAAAATGTGTTGGCAATTCTTTTGCAATTCGCTTCAAATTCGTTTTATTTTTCTGGCATCAGATTATGTGTTTACTCTTTCATTTCTGATGATTTTGAGGCTTCTCCACTTTTTCGTACTTCTCATACATTTTGATCAATTAATTTTGTGTTTGTCTAAAAAAGTACCTTATTTATGTAAGTTCAAATATTTTTTTCTTCACTTTAAATTTTGTGCTTCACATGTGTCTTAGTCAGAGTTTTTTTACTGTGAAGAGACACCATAATTATGGCAATGTTTTTAAAGGAAAATATTTAATTGAGACTAATTTACAGTTTCAGAAGCTTAGTCTGTTGTCATCATGGTGGGAACGTGGCACATGAAGTGAAATATGGTACTGGAGAAGTAGGTGAGAGTTCTACACCTGGATCAACAGGCAACAGGAAGAGAAAGGGACTAGGCCTGGCTTAGGTCCTTGAAAATACAAAGAACACTACCAGTGACACACTTCCTCTAACAATGCCATGCTTCCAAATCCATTCAAATAGTGCCAATGACTTTTGACCAAGTATTCAAGTCTGTGAGCGTTTGAAAGTCATTCTTATTCAAGCCATCATAACAGATAATTGTATGGAAAATTTTTATTTTTAATTGACTCATATTAGCTGTTCATATTTATATTTTGTAGTATGATATTTCATAACATGTGTGTTGTCGTGCGAACTTGTTCTGAAGAAATGCGAACAAAGTATCTTGTCATCCAAGATAGGGCACCAAGAATAGAAGCAATTTCAATCAAGTAGCTTGAAACAATGAATTTAATCAGGGTTTCTTTTAAGAAACACAATAAACTGTACTTACTATATCAAGGGCAACTCATAGTCATCAGTGCCCTGGTAGGAAAAATCTCTCTCCAGCAATATTCAACTGTTATTAATTCATTTTCTAAATTTAATTGTAAATGGAGAATGCTCATTTGTTTTCCAGCTGTCCAGATTCGAATAATCACACAGAAACTATTTTAATTGAAACACTGCCTGGCTGATGACTCAGGCATATTTCTAGTTAGCTATTATAGTCTTAAATTAACCCATTTAATCAATGAATCACCACGAAGCTGTGACCTACCAGTTAGATTTTGGAGATTGTCTCCTTCAGAAGCTACATGGTGTTTCTGTGATTCTGTCTACTCTCTCTATATATTTCTGTTCAGATTTTCTACCTGTCTTTGCTCTGCTAAGCTGTCGGTCAAAAGAACTTTATTCATCAATCAATAAAAACAACACATGTACAGAACGACATCCTACATCATTTAATGTCAAGGCTTACCATATTACAAAATTAGGAGGAATAGCAAGCAAACTTATGAATTGTAATTACTACCATATCTCTGGTCCTAAATTTGTACAAATTTAGTAAAATTAAAAGTGAAAATTTTTTCCTGTTATTTTCTTTATCGCAAAATCTTTATTACTGCTTTAATTTTGTTTCTTATAAGTTTAATGAAAATTTGTGTTTATGATTAAAAGTTGTAAGTGTAAAGTCATGTATCCATTTTTTTCTAGGTTTTCCAATTTATTGACTCAATACACTCAAAAGGGTTCCTAGTAGCACACAGTGTGCCTATATGATGGCTCTTTATTTGTTTGCACAAATTTGTAATTGGGTTTTGATGAATTTTCTTTTACCCTAATGGAAGGAATGTTTACTGTCTTTTTTCCCCCTAAAGTAACTTCTATTGTATTAGTGGTGCAATTGTGTTGAAAGTTACGCATCCTCAGAAAAATTCTTTAATAAATTAGAAAAGCTAACATTTATATTTACTATGTCTGTAAATTCTACATAAGAATGGCATATACATTGCATACTAAAACAATAGTCTGTACCATCACTTAATATAAAATGTGATCCCATAATTACTTGTTGGGAACTATATGTTCTAGTTTCAGATCAGCGTGTTCATCTTGTTTTTTTTTTTTCGTTTGTTTGAATCTTCTCAGATTCTATCCTTCTTTTCCTCAGTATTCTTGGTTTAGTTTTCCCATCTACCTTATTTATTTTATTAAGCTATGAGCCAGTCAGTTTCTTTATTAAACTAATCACAGCAACATGTGTTCATATAATGTAAAGGAATATTCTACAGTCGTCCATGTCCCGCAGACTGTTCTCCAACCTGACATTCCAAGTTCTGAGTCCAGGTGAGTTTTGAAGACCTGGAAGGTGCATTTCAATTCTCTGAGTGCTCTCAGTAAATTTAAAAAAAAAAGATTTTAATAATGCCTGGATCGTTTTTCTTGACAAAATTTATTTTCCTAAGGCCAGATTATCAGTGGGTTGAATTTCCTCATATGCCTTAATGTTTTAAGGTAATTATTGACTAAATTAGGATGATGAAACTTGATTTAATTTTGTTTTCAGTTCACATGTATACCCCAAGTACCCAGGGGTTTTATTCCCTCCTGACCATGCAGTTATTGTAAAACATAGCACCTAAATTTGTCCTCTGAGTCTGGCTTCCCTTCAGAGACATTTTGTGAAGCCCAAGGCTTTCTTTTATAATGGGAAGAAATCAGATATTTTTTGCTTCCTTAGAGGCTACGAATTTGTAAGAAACTTTCACTGACAGGATAAGTATGGGCAAACTGGAAAAAAGTGTATATTTTAATAATTTAATAATTTACTTAACAGAATAAAAATCCATCAGTAAGTAGTCCTGTGAATTTGCTTAAGTTTGCCTAGTTTCCAATGAATTATTAGTCAAACCTTACATATTAGCATATTTTTATTTTATGTGGAAGTTTTTAAAATATTACATTTATGTCATAAAAATATTGTTAAAACAGGAGTATCTGCTATATCCATCTCACCAAGTAGGAAATAACACAAGGTATTAAACATTATATCTTACAAGCCTAAAATATTTGAATGACTTTGTATTCTAAACTCATTTATTAATTTAATAGTATCCAACAATTATATTTGAAAAGTAATATTTTTAATTCTGAAGTTTTACATATATTTAGGAAATATTTTGTTAATATATACAGCAATGATGACATTTAGTGGGCTTTATATAATTGGAATTTTCTAATATGTATTAGAAGCAAATAATTGCAGTTTATTTTTGATACCTGCATTAATCCCTGATGTTTTCATGAAGGTTGGTCTGGGATTGGATAGAAAAGTGACTGCATTCATATTTGATAGAATTTTAAGGACATAATTATAGTTAGGAGAGAGAGATGGGTGTCATGAAATGCTTGCTGCCTGGGAGAATATTTGCTGTGTCACTTGGAAGACTGACTGTAGGTGTAATTAAATAGCACTCCCAATTATTTTTATAGTCAGGTTATAGATGTGTACATATTTACATTGGAACCCAGATACTTTTAAAGACAATTGTAGATTTTAAGGGGAGGTACAGAACAAAAACATGTTAGTATCTACCATTTTCTGACTGAGAAGTGTTGCGAAGTAAAAAAAAAAAAAAAAAAAAAAAAGGAAGGGCTATATTTTCAAAACCTTTTATTTGACCTCAATCTGGGTTCTTGGAGCCAGAAGTGTGTGTGTGTGTGTGTGTGTGTGTGTGTGTGTGTGTGTGTGTGTGTGTACAAATACATAAACACAACTTGCTAAGTCTCTTTTTGTTGTTTGTATATGTTTTCAGTGCTTACCAGTCTGCACTTAACAACCAATAATGAAATGATAGCAACAATGTCATTATGAACTACAACAAAATAAGGCACACAGAAGAAATCAAAACAAAACAGATATAAAATCAAGGGTCACAGTATACCTATTCTCAGCGACTTAATCTGCTAGAGATGCACTGAGTTCTTCTCTAGCCTCAATTTTAATGAACCTCAAGATGAACTTCATCTGTTGTTCTGACAGATTGTTTTAGCTGCCTGTGTAGTAATGGTGTTTTATATATGATAGTCTATCTTTTCCAAGTTGAAACCATTTAAATTAAGTCTATTTCAGAGAACTCCCCTGTTCCTCTTTGGCCTAGGCAACAGATGTTTACAAGGCAGCACCTACCATTGACCTTAGTATTGGCCTGGAGCAATTTTCCAGGAAGATCCTCTGAAAATTGCCCTCTTACAATATTGTCTTTTTTATAAAGAATTTATACAATGTTAAATATTTCAGTTGATCTTCAAAGTTGACATGGATTTCAATGAAGCCTACAAGTTAATATTAAATGTGGTAGAATTATCAATATTTTGTGAGTCCTGACTAATTTGTGATGCTCGGTAAGACTAATATGTTTACATATGATAATACAATAGACTTCAAGGACTAATACCAATGTCACGATAAATTGCTGTCATTATAAAACTCAGTTTCCTTAATATTTGCATATTTTATGGTTCATAATTACTGATAATGATTATTTATTGTTCTTTCTAAGATGCATTTATAGATAGACAGGGAAGCAGTTAGATATACAGAGAGATGTAAAGACTTAAATCTAAGTGTTTTATCAATACCAGAGAGATAATAAAACATTAAAAAATTCAAAAAATGTCTGAAACTCTTCTTTAGGAGCCATGATGTGTAGATTTCTAGAACCTTTTCAGATGGAATAAGGTACGAAAATTATTGAAAAACCAAAGATCAGTTTTATTAGAAAAACGTGAAGTTATGCATAGACTGTTCATATGGAAATTTTTATGCAATTTTGAATTTAGAATATTAGTAGAGTGCTTGATTACAGTCATCCTGAGGTCTGGATTTCTGTCAACACATCGAGCGGTAATGTGGAGCGGCAATTGTTTCCTTTTCCTTTTTCTTTTTCTTTTTCTTTTTAGTTTTTTTGAGACAGGGTTTCTCTGTAGCTTTGGAGCCTGTCCTCGAACTAGCTCTTGTAGACCAAGCTGGCCTCGAACTCAAAGTGATCCACCTGGCTCTCCCTCCCAAGTGCTAGGATTAAAGGCATGTGCCACCACCACCCTGCAAATGACTACTTCCCACCATAACAGGGACTTAAACCCTGGAACCTCAGATTAAAAGTCTGATGCTTTACCGACTGAGATATCCAGGCTCTTTTGTTTTCTGACAGTATAAAAATATAAGAAATTCCTAGGTGGATACAGTTTCAATATTCCTAGTTTCAGGGTCATTAGTATAATATATCTTGTTGCTGTGAAGTGCAGTGTTTAGCCCATTTTTATTTTCTCTTTTCTATTTTTTGACTTTATTTAAAAAATTCTATTTTAATAAAAATTCTATTTTTATTTTTATTTCTATTTTTATTATAATATAATAGAATAGAACTGAATCTTGGGAAAGATTTAGTAATAGTCAAAAATAAGTTTATATAATAACTTTAGCATACATATATAAGGCATGTATTTAATTTGCAAATGTATTGATTTTATTTATTGTTCTGTAGCTGAGGAAATGAATACGTAATGCATATGGGCGCATTACAGGATCAAACAGCGTGCAAATATTCAAGCCGCACAAAAGAGACACCAAACTTGAGAGCAAGAATTCTCACTTATTGTTATCTTTGTCATTGTCATCAAGATTCTTACTAAAGGAGCACTCCAAAAAACATTCTCCACCTGTGCTTTCACCTGTGCCTAACAATGTTCTGCTGTACTCATAGACCCGTGCTTAGTACAGTATTAGCCCAATAGTCATCAGAGAGGTTTCATCCAGTTACGAGTGGAAACAGAGGCTGAGTTTCCCTCCCCTCACTCACACCTTAGGTTGAATTTAGGCAAACCTGCTAAAGAGAGGAAAGATTGCAGGAAGCAGAGAGGTCAAGGATACCATAAGAAAATCCACAGAACCAACTAACCTGGGCTCATAGAACTTACCCAGACTGAACGGACGGACATCCAAGGAGTTTGCATGGGACTAAGCTAGGTCCTCTGCATATAAGTGACTCTTATGCAGCTTGATCTTCTGGGCCTCCTAACAGTAAGAGGAGGGGCTGTTTCTGACTTCTTTACTAGTTTTTGGAATACTATATCTCATACTGAGTTGCCTTGTCCAGCTTTAATTCATGGGAAGGTTCTTAGACTTACCACATCCTGATATACCATGTTTTGTTGATATCAGTGTGAAATCTTCCCTTTTCTTAACAGATATGGAGGAGAAGTAGAGGTGAGAGTCGCAAAGGAGAGGAGAGAGAAATTGGTGGGAGAGGAGGGAGGGGAAATAAATGAGAAAAAAACTCGACCATCAATCTCATATAAGACAATACCGTATCAAATGGGATAGAATAAATGAAAAAATAAACTCAAGTAAGTGATAATTTGAAATCCATTTGACTTCCTTTTGATAAAATTAGTAGACAGGTGGCAACACTTTACTTTCAGTCTGCTGAAATGTCTTAACTTCACGTTTTAAGTGTGGTAAGAGTGTAATCCAAGACACACAGTTTGGTAATGCTTTAATAAAATAAGATTTGGATTACTATGCCAAAAATCATTATAAATAACAACAAACTTTAAGGATGCCCCCTTAAAGTGCTTCTGTAATACAACTCAGTAAATCCTCAAAATATTAACACATCAATTGACAATAAGTATGTGTTTGTATAATCAGCTTTATTGTAAGATTAGCAATTTACTTAAAATGAGATATTAAAAGACAAATAATGCTACAGAAAGTCTGTTATTAACTTATTTACAAATGCAAGCTGATAAACATGATATAATTTTTGGAGATGTCATATTTTCAACAATAAATTCATATTATTTTGAATCGCCCTTTTGTTGCTGTAAGTTTGCTGTAATTTTCTACTAATAGTTACCAACCTGTTTACTGTCCCATATGATTTGGTGATTTCAGTTAATTATACTCATAATTGGGAAGCAGTTCTTAGTCATCTTGTTTCTAGTTCATGGTAAACTTTCTCAAGATTTCTGTGGTTTGATTTCCTGGGGCCATGCTTTGAGAGTTAAAACACAATCTTTGACCGTCATATTTGGTTTCTGAGTCTTACTCACATTGTAAGAATTTTTAAGCTAAACATTATCCTTTTAGTAATAAATAAATTTTCTTGGCTCTTCTCCTGGCATATTTTGAAAATGGAACTCTTATGACTTAATTCCCAATTAGATTCATGTCTTTAATCAAAGTTTCATAATTTTTTTGTAATTTATGGAATTGATCAAAAAAACTTTCAATTAATAAACCTACAGTGGGAGTATGGTTTTGGGTGGTTAGTTAATTAACATGTCGTATCATAATTTAGATGTGAGAGATTCTAAGTTGAAAGTATATTTTTATTAGGGAAAGAGCTCTGTGACAACATCTGATTCACCTGAGATTCAGAATGCAAGGTATTGAACTACTTATTATATTAGTAAAAATCTTGACTTGAGTTTGTGTTTGAGGTTTATTAGTGTATTGAGTGTGTAGTAGGCATTGTATAATTAAAATAATATTAATTAAACATTTAATTTTGACAATAATTTGGCAGTATGTACATATAAATGCTCTTGTTGAGAGATGGGTAATTTGATAAGCCTAAATGCTATGAAGTTAGAATCCACACATGAGTGCACGTTGCATGATTCTTCTATTTCACCTAAACTGTAACAAAAAAGAAGATGCAAACAATGTGTGATAGTTTGGGAAACTGCAGGAACCTAAATCTGAAAGCTTAATAGTAATCATAATAAGATCAAGGAAGAACACCGCTTCTACTGTATCTTTGTCAGAGTGTTTCCATTCATGGTTTCTCATTTAGTTACACAAGTCATAATTTACAAAATATTAATGGTAATTCTATATTTGCTTTTCATGTATTATAAATTTTAAGTAAACTCAAGAAACCATGAAATTGCAGGAAAGAACAGCTTATATTTTGTGGGCATTCACTGATAGGTGTCAAAAAGTATTTATTGCTCTAAAAGTAACTTATTTAAGCCATATGATAACAATGACAGTGACACC
The DNA here is from genome assembly GCF_982192425.1 of Myodes glareolus. Classification (NCBI taxonomy): domain Eukaryota; kingdom Metazoa; phylum Chordata; class Mammalia; order Rodentia; family Cricetidae; genus Myodes; species Myodes glareolus. The sequence goes on along the minus strand of NC_142027.1, from coordinate 1,230,003 downwards.
AATACTTTTAGTTAATAATTACTCATTATGTTTTCATGTCCAAGGGTAATAGACCTTCCATAACTTGTTGGCGCCACATATGAATAGTTCATTTAAGCAGAATTTTAGCATATGCTCGCCCAATCCAGTCAATGGTCTTACTGAAGTCACATCTGTATATTCAAAAGAATCAGTAAATGGCCTGTTATTAAGACTTGAGTAGCAAGCCCTGTTGTTCACAATACTGGGACATAGTTATGAAGTTGGAGAATACTAGGTATAGAGCAATTCACTTAAATGTCAAATTAATGCAAAGAGAAAGGAGAGACATTTCAGACATTTGTGAAGCCAAAATTGCATTACATCTAAAATAGTAATAAGGGTAAAGCAAATATTGAAAACCTATATTGTGCACTATTGAAAATGTAGTATTACTCTACCCAAGTTTCAATTATCAGAAGTACAAGGAAAGTCGTATATACGGAAGAGTACAGAGCACTACTGTTTTTCATGCTTGTTTATAAGAATGTTTCTATGAGGAAGCAAATATTTACTTCTAAAGGTCAAATTTCAAACAGAACACTATAAACTTTTAAGATTTTAAAAATAGGCCAAAAGAGTCTGTAACCTTATTTTAGAGATTTAGGTTTGCTAGAAAATGTTAAGTAATCTAAGTATTCAAGATTAGAAATGATTGGACAAAAATAATTTGTCCTTGAATATAAAATACTGTATAAGATACCCCATTAAAAGTGAATCTCTGTATTGGCATTTTCAATGTAGAGAATTCAGACAGTTAGAATCGTGCATAAGGGAAATTAAACCTATGAAACAAGGAATAGAATAACCAGTGCATATGCTTTTTTATAGAAAAGATAAATCAAGAACTTTTGGTTTTCAATGTGAAAAATGACGATTTATATTATACCTCTGTCTTACAAAACAACATTTCCCTAAATTATATAAATTAAATTTTTGTACTAAAAATGAGCATTTTAATTATTTAATTATCTGTTCAACAAAATAAACAAGGTAGGAGACAAGAGATGTGACTCTCTACCCTTTGTGTTAATGTTTTTGTGTAAGATGAGTCAGTATTGGAAAAGAACTGACTTTATAATCTTGTCTTTTATTAAAGGATTCTGTGAAGTGTTGAATATTAGAGTGTATGCTAAATTTTATTTATGTTTCATGTCCCAGTTCATAAAATCATGACTGTGATGCTAAATTCATTTGCAAATTTCTGTACTCTTTACATTATGTATATATCATTGTACTTCAAAAGAATTTGAGATTTTATATTGTATTCCTTTCCATGCATGTCATTTTATCAACATGCACATGAAACCCTGAAATTCCTTTTCTTTTAGTCAATAATTTAATGTTCATAACTACTAATAGAGGCATTTTATATCTTAGAATATAGAAACAGGAAGACAAAAACAGAAATAGACACTAAAACTCAAACACCATACAATTTAATAAGACAATGTTTAAATTTTTTCACAAAAATACCAACCATTTGGACTTGAGTTTTGTGCATGGTGATAGATATGTGAGGTAACCCAGACCCAAAAAGAGGACTATGGTATATACTCACTCATAAGTGGATTCTTGTCATAATTAAAGGTATTTGAGCCTATAATTTGTGATCCTAGAGAAGCTAAATAAGAAGGTGAACCTCAAGAAAATCATATAGTTATCCTCCTGGATATTGGAAGTAGACAAAATTGCCAGGCAAACTTGGGTGCACGGGAGTGGGGGTGTGAAAGTAACGGGAGATGGTTAGAGAGAAGGGAGAGGGGGAGGATTGGGGATGATTTGGGGGAATGGGATGGCGGGGGAGGGAGGAAGGATGGATATGGGAGCAGGGAGGTATATATCTCAACTAAGAGAGCCATTTTAGGGTTTGCAAGAGACTTTATTCTGGAGGGGTTCCCAGGCCTAAGGAGAGGTCCCCAGATTGTTCCCTGGGCAGCAGAGGAGAAGGTGCCTGAACTGGCCTTGGCACATAACCATATTGATGAATATTTTGCATATCACCATAGAACCTTCATCTGGCGATGGATGGAGATAGAGACAGAGACACACATTGGAACACTGGACTTAACTCCCTAGGTCCAAATGAGAAGCAGAAGGAGGGAGAACGTGAGCAAGGAAGGCAGAATCAGAGGGAACCTTCATCCGATGATGGATGGAGATCGAGACGGAGGCCCACATTGGAGCACTGGACTGAGCCCCCAAGGTCCAAATGAGGAGCAGAAGGAGGGAGAACATGAACAAGGAAATCAGGACCATTAAAGGTGCATTCACCCACTGATACAAGGGGACTGATCTAATGAGAGCTCACCAAGGCCAGCTGGACTGAGACTGAATGAGCATGTGATCAAACTGGATTCTCTGAATGTGGCTGACATGGGGCTGACTGAGAAGCCATCAATGGCACTGGGTCTTGTTTCTTCTGCTTGTATTGGCTTTTTGGGATCCTAATCTGTTTGGATACTCACCTTCCTAGACCTGGAGGGAGGGTGAGGAACTTGAACTTCCCACAGGGCAGGAAATCCTGACTGCTCTTAAGATTGGAGAGGGAGGAGGAGAGAGAGTGGAGGTAATGGGAGGGAATTGGGAGGAGGGGAGGAAGTAGAAATTTTTATAAATAAATAAATTAATTAATTAAAAAATACCAACCATTATTTAAGAAGAGTTATTTGGGAATCTAAAGCCATTGCACACATCTGTATAGTAAGAGCCTTGTTTACAAGCTCTACTCCAGTAACAGAATTATCAGAGATGGTGTCCTAAAACTTAGATGGTGAAATGGGAATTATATCCAGTTTGGAGTGTTGACTATCCCTGAGTGATAACATTAAAGTGTTTACACAGGGGTGTTCATGACTTCTTGGTGTATATTAAATTATATTATTTCTGACTGATATAAGAAACCTATGTGTATAAAAAAATTGTGATTCAAAGTCACACTATGTTCTTTTCAAATACCAATTGGTGTATGCTATAGCATGAATTAAGGTATATTCTCTCTCCTTTCTTACTATAAACATCTTCGACTGTATCCTTCTGCCTGGAATGAATTTTCTGATTTTCTCCAATAGGATCCAAATGCATCACTCAAGAAACCAGAGTACTGGAGTCTTCTTTGTCTTCTTGGAATTCTCAGAGTATCCGAACTTACAAGTGCCTTTGTTCCTGGTGTTTTTGATCATATACACTATCACTGTTTTGGAAAATCTGGATATGATTTTGGTCATCAGGATCAATGCCAAACTCCACACTCCCATGTACTTTTTCCTCAGTCATTTATCCTTCATTGATCTTTGTTACACCACAGTGATTGTACCCAAACTCTTAGACCTTTTGATAATGATAGACAGATCTATGTTCATCAAAGGATGCATAGTCCAGTTTTACTTTGGCTGTGCTTGTTTGGTTGCCCAAATCTTCATGTTAGCAGTGATGGCCTACGATCGCTTTGTCACCATTTGTAACCCTCTGCTCTATACTGTGGCTATGTCTCGTAGGCCCTGTACTTTCCTTGTAAGCATAACTTACCTCTGGGGTGGGCTCTGTGCTACCACAATCACATATTTTCTTCTGGCACTATCTTACTGTAGATCTACCATCATTAACCACTTTTGTTTTGAGTACTCTGCCATCCTCTCAACCGCCTGTTCTGATTCTTCCTTCAGCCAGTTGGCATGCTTATTAGTTTGTATGTTCAATGAGATTTGTAGTCTCCTGATCATCATTGTCTCCTATAATGTTATCTTTGTTACTGTCTTCAAGATTCCTACTAAAGGAGCACTCCAAAAAGCCTTGTCTACCTGTGCGCCCCACCTGACTGCTATCTCCCTCTGCCACGGAATCATTCTTCTTCACTGTGTGCTCAAGTCCAAGAGCTCACTGCTTCTTATTAAGAGAGTCACTGTGTTTCATAGCATGGTCATCCCTATGCTCAATCCTCTTATTTACAGTCTAAGAAATAAGGATGTAAAGGAGACTGTGAAGAAGTTAATCCATGTAAAAATCCTTTCTCCCTCATAGCCACACACATGCACACACACACCTAAAGAATTTTTTATTAATATTTTTATTCATTGATTTCATATTATTCATGTAATGAAACAAAAAAATTCTGAGAAACTGGGGATAATGTGTGTGTTTAACAGTTACATTATTTACTACAAGTGGCTTTATAGAGAATGTAAATTGTTTTTTAATCTTAGAATGGAGAGAGCTAAATCATGATTCTATAATGATATATAAATATAAATTTCATTATATTTTGTATTTCTCTTTTTTCATTCTTTCTTTTCCTTTCTCTTTCTTAAATCACACCTCTTTCTTCCCTTTCTCTGCCCTTTATAATTCCCCCTTGTATGCATGTTAACATTTGTACAGGAGGACCTTTATATTTATATATGAGTATATATGAATGATAATTCCCTTTGTTTGCTTTTCCAGCAAGCAATAAGAAGGCATATTATATTATGCACATTCTTTAAACTTCATTTGAGCACTTTTAGAATCATTTGTCTTGCCTTCCATCCATAAGAAAGAAATAGTTTGGAAATTATAATGTTTATAACATTTTAGCAATCATAGTTTCTAACTGCTGGTTCTGAGATTACATAATTTGCTTTTGCATACACATCTGAAACTTATGCATATAAAATTTTAATGTACAGAACATACAAAGGGTAGGTAAAATTTTAAAGATTTTGTTCAAAGCAGTATTTACATTATTATTTGAAACATCATTTACTTTTATATGATCTTTAACTATCTGTTTATCCGAATTACAGCTGGATTCTTTCTTTGTTTTCTCTTGTCAGTCTTGCATACTTCAGTCATTTAATCCTTGTATGTATCTTATTAAAGAAATTTACCTTTAATTATTATGTGTATGTTGGAGTGTGGGCTTATGAAGCTGAGTGCAGTGCCCATGAAAGTCACAAACAGTCTTGGATCCTTTGGAACTGGAATTACAGTCATTTGTGGGTTGCCCTTTGTAGGAGTTGATATCCGCTGTAGGAACAGCGTGTGTTCTTGACCAGTGGACCGTCTTTCTGGACCCTGCTAGTATGTGCATCCATGTTGGCAGGAGTTGGACTATAGCTACTTGTGGCAATCTATAGTCATGTTTTCTATAGTCTTCAGGAGGCTACTTCCTTGTCATTGTCTTTGTCACACTCTTGAGCTACTGCTGATTCTTTAATAGCAATGTGTTATTTGCTGACCTGATCCTTTCTCAGTACAAAGTTCACAAACTATTCTCTGTGAGCTTCTTGGCACTGGTGCAATATCCTACTCCGAATAAGACATCAGCCAGAAGATTGCTTTTTTTCTCTCTAAATTTTTGAATAAAATACATAGCCTGAATCAATTTTCTCTCTTCCTTTATTTATATTTATATTCCTATAAATCAGCGTAATCATGATTTCAATGGTGGGATGATACACAGCTGTCTATATGTCTTTCATATGTCACTAAGATTTTCATGGTACCTGTCTTCTTTGTCTTATTTTTTTCTGTAAAATATCAAGGCTTTCAGAAGGTATCCTTTGTCTTTGTTTGATAGATCATCACCAGACTATGGCCTAAGCAACAACGATGTGAAGGAGATAGATAATAAATACCAACTGATATAGTAAAGCATATCATTTTAGACATTTTATTTGACTTAGAAAGTAACTGTGCTATTGTTCAATGTCAAATTGTCAAATCACAAATGTGAAGTAACCCACTTATAAGAAATTATTATCACATTATTTTACATTACAGAAATTAACAGGCCTAAAATCACAAATGTCTTAGAAGTAATCCCTAAAGTGAATATTCTGGCAAGAAGATTTGAGTATCAGCAGACTCTTTCATCTCTATCCAGATCAACATTCCTTTCAACTTGTAAAATTATTTTGAGATATTCCGAAGTACATGTAATTTTAGTGCTGAGTTTTCAATCATCACTTTTTTCAGCACTTTGTGTAGCTGAGAGACAATCTTCACTAAAGTTTACTAGATAAACTTCACTGACTCAGACAGTTAGTGATGGATATAAACGTATATTTAGAAGGTGGTTTCATGCTAAGCATCAGAATTAAGTCTCCCCCCCTAGATTCACTTTCATACCCCGCCATAGGCTTTTTAATAGATTTACATTACAAAGTATGGATTCCTTCCTATACCCTCTAGTGGGTCGCAAATCTATTTCCAGAATGGGTGGTTACCACAACACTATCACTTTTTTGTAGTTTTGTTTTCTTCTACAAATGAGGAAAGCCAGTTACAGTGTCAAAATTATAATTTAATGTATAAATATCAGGCATGGTTTTTAAAAATTGTGACATACATTAAAAGTACATATAAGACAAATAGAGTTCATTTTTATTGTAATTTCATTCCCACTACATTATTTCTTGTTAAAAACATTACTTTAAATGTACATAACAATTGGCAGAGTTTTTTGTTAAATACATATCATATCTAATTTACAGACTACCAGATATTAAATAAAGGAGGTATACCGATAGTTAAACTCTATGACTGTTGATATAGTAATGTTTATTTCTAAGCACCTAGAAAGTTCTGATTGGATAAGTATTTTTTTAAAACTCACTAATAATAAAGGAAATTACAATATTTGTTTTAGAAATAAGAATCAACAATTAAAAATAAAAAAAAATTTAATTTACAATTTGTTGTAGAATATCATTGAATTACATTGAACTTTATGAAAATTTTGATACTGCAAAAGACATCAGTCTTGATTAGCAAGTTAGAGTTGCAAAGATACAGAAATTTACTTCAGGCAATTAAGCACCCTACTAATTACAAAATAATTTAATCAATTCCATGTATCTAAATTTTAGCTAGCCAATGACTGAAAAAAGGAGAAATTTGTTTCATAATGAATGTGTACTATCTTAAAAATTGTGCACATTGAATTTCAAGTATGAAATCTTCACTTAAATAAAAAACCTCATGGCTACTTTCTTTATTATTTATAGCTAAATACTCAACCTCAAGTTAAAAAAAATGGTTAACAAGATAACTTGGAGTTAAACTCGCTGTCTTCTTTATTTTTTAAGTATTAATTTTGTTTATCATTATAGAAAGTGTGAGACATTCTGTACAATATTCCTTAAAAATGAACGAATATGGCATTATATGATTTTACTGATTAACTTCCTCACTGTCTCTTTGACATCTTTATTCCTGAGACTGTAGATCATGGGATTTAACATGGGGATGAAGACTACATAGAACACTGAGGCCACCTTGACCATGAGTCATGAGCTCTTTGTGTATGGTACACAGTAGAGAAAAAGAATTGTCCCATGGAAAACAATTATGGCAGTCAGATGAGAGGCACACGTAGAGAAGGCTTTTCTACGGCCCCCGGTGGAGGGCATCTTCATTACAGTGATGAAGATGAAAATATAGGATGTAAGAATGATGACCAAGCTGCTTATTTCATTAAATGTAGCAGAGACAGAAATAATCTCCTGGCTGATGTAAGGGTCAGAGTGGGATGCAGCCACAATAGCATCATGCTCACACACAAAGTTATTTAAAATATTAACTGCTTGAAAGGATAATCTCATCAAATAGTAAGTAAGCGTTGTGGAACATATTAGACCCCAAGAGTATGATGCGCCCACTAAAATGGAGCACAGTTTGGGGGACATGGAAACTGTGCAGCGAAGAGGATCACACACTGCAACAAACCGGTCGTAGGCCATCACTGCCAACGTGTAGGTTTCTGTCACCACACATGTACATGCAAAGAACTGCAGGATACAGCCTGAGAAGGAGATGGTTCTGTCTTCTACAAGCAAGTTTTCTAGCAGTTTGGTGTCACAGCAGTGGAGTAACAGAAATCCACAAAGGTCAGGTGAGCAAGGAAAAAGTACATGGGGGTGTTGCGAAGCTGTGTGTTGACCCTGATGATAGCAATCATGCCCAGGTTTCCCAATACAGTGACGGAAAATGTGGTCAGGAAGAGGAGGAACAGGGGCACCTGGAGGTCCGGATATTCTGAGAAGCCCAAGAGGATGAAGGTCACTGAAGTAGTCTGGTTTTCTTGGTCCCTGAGATAAAACAGAAAAATTGAAAAACAGACACAATTAAGAAGACAGGGTGAAAAATGTTTGCAAAGAACTACAAATAATTTCATTTCTGTGTTTAAGTTTTTTAATTCAAAATATAAGTTGACATATCATAATGTATGCTTTCCTTTGCAGTATAATGTTGCTTACTCCATAATAAAATACAATTCACAAGATTAAAGATGGATCACTCAAACATAGGATAAAATTTCATCATAAATTGTAGAAAGTATTATTGGCTGTTACGGCAGGCACACTGTAAACTCATGGTGTATCACGACATATTTTAGTTATACAAAGCAGCAGCTACAGTGAAAACTTGGATCTTTTAATTTCCTAATTATTCAAAATAACTACAGCTACAGAAAAAATGAAAAGGAGTTACTCCTATATGTGCTATGCTCTTCCAAAATGTCTTAACTGCTCCTTCCTATGATTTTACTTACATTTTTCTTAGAACTACATTATAAGTATTTACTGACTACTCAGCATCAAATTAACACTGTTGCACATAAGATAAAAATGGCATGTCTGTGTGCAAAAATTAAAGCCTTATAGTATTCACTGTATTGTGATTTTATTGTTTAAAATAATATTAGACTTGTGCCCTCTATATAAAAACTATCATTGACGTATATATGTAGTTTTTCTTCAAATACTACTTTAGGTTTGGTTAACTCAATGCACAACACTTATTATATCATGAATACCTTTACAAATTTCACACAAACTTTATTGAGTCCAATTCTATAACTAGACCTTTTAAAACTTTACACAAACCTCCATTCTTTCTCTGATCCTAATATAAAAAAATGTGAGCAACTTAGGGTTGAAGGAGAAATCTTTCCCATCAGTAACAAATGTGATTTCAACAACTTCTGATACATCTTTTCAACATGTGTAACTTTTCAGTCCATTTCTCATATTTGGTGCTTATTTTAATGCACTTGATACTAAATTTCTAAATCAACCATTTTACTCTAGGAAGTGTCATCTATATTCAGTTGTTTGATGGCTCTGTGTGCTGTACACACTATAAATACGTTCCTGTAAAGAGCAAGTCCTTCCTTCCTTTCTCTGAGATCCAACTTAGACTTCTCATTAAATTTCTTCTATGCATGGAATATCATATTGAATATTTTAGAAACTAAAGAATTATCAAATGTAATTTGTATCCTCAATTTTTCTTTTGAGAATTAATATAAAGTGATATATGTATACATACATATATACATATACATATATAATTACAAATAAGTATTTCATGAACATCTTATAATTGATTAAAGTTAAAATGTTTGTATATCTAAAGAAAATACATTTAAATATACGAACAAATAAAATTATTTGGAAATATTTGTAACACAAGAACCATACAATGGGAAACAACACAATAAATTCATCTAGTTAGTTGGACTATATGATGATCATAGATGGTAGATTTACGCATAGATTTTAAAGCCTGAGAAGACTAGGACCTTATATCACTTTCCTTTTAAAATAAAATAAAGTGAGAGTTGAGCAAACTCACCACAATGCAGAAAAGTTTGATGCATCCATTTACTTAAGACTCTTAACGAAAATTAAAAGGCTCCAGAGCCGTCTCTGCTAAGAATTCAATTTATTTTTTTAATTAATTAATTGTATGAAGCATAATAAAAACATGAAAAAATGTCTTTGTGAAAACTGAGAGAAAGGAAATGGAAAAAGCAGAAATTCAGCACCAAACATGTAATTTCTGACATGTATGTCAGAAATACTTTGGGAATGTGAACCCTAGAGAATGAGACTGAAGAATTTCCATGGAGGCACAAATCAAACAATTAGATGAACTGAAACCACATGTGATATTTTTCTTGTAATTTTCTCTAATATTAGCAACATTTTCATAGCTAATTTTAATGATTCATATACCTTATTAAAATTTTATGAGATGGTAAAATTTTTAAACTTAAATACTTACAAGTAACATTAAAACACATTTAAATTAATACATAAATGGAGGACTAGCTGTTATGTTATTAGAAGGCATCATTCAAGTTTCCAAAAGAGGGGAGAAACCAACAGTTCTGTCTAGCAGTGACTCCTTGATCTACAACAATACCAGCATTGCATGATACCCATAGGGGTACAGTAATAGCATACATACATTGTGGTAACCAACAGCTTTCCGATTATACTTAAGATCCAAGCATCAAGAGGGAAGCCATGCCAAGTTGGAAACCTAGATAACTTCTCAATTCTAGTAGAGTCATGGATTTTGAAGTAGAACCTACCACTACCATTTCACTAAATCAGCATAATCGCTAACAACATTCTAAATATTTGTACTTATACAAACAGATACATATAGTCTTTATCCTTCATCAAGAGGGCTCTTTGCCACAATCAGAGACCATTACAGAAAATCACAACTAATCAATATGCAGAGTTATGGAGCCCAGTCTTAATGTACATATCTATGAAACAACTCTTACAACTAAAGCTCAGGGAATATTACAAAAGAGAGCCCAAAACACGAAGAACAAATTTGGGTGTAGTTGAAAGAAGACAATTTACATTCCAATAAAAAGTGAATTTAATTCGATATGTGTGGCAAGAGAAGAAAGTTTGTGCAAATTACCCAAGACTTAATTTTAATAAAAGGAGATAGCTGGTTTAGGTTTTTAGGGGCTTGGAAAGAAAGAGGAAGTTAAATACCTTAGCAGCAAGTATGTACTCAGAGGAAAGGAGAAAAGGCAGCAGAGGGCGGCAGGGAAGCCATTAATTATGGCTTGCACTCTGCATTTGTTAAGGAAATGATAAGGAGAGAGAGAGGGTGGCATGGAAATTCCTCATGACAGAAAAGGAAATGGAAACCACATGCACACATGTTGCAACACATATATGCACATACATGCACATGTGTACAAATGCACACACATGTACAACACACACATTCAAATACATTCTCACACACGGTATAGAATTTTAAATGCTACACAATGACTGTTTCAGGAGTATGATTTGCAGGCTTCATCTTTGTATCTTTCCTCTTTTTTTTAAAAATGAGTTTGTATCTTCTAAGCTATTAAAGAAAAAGGAAAAAAGTGTTAAGAGGATTTTAAAAATATTAATAGAATAGAATTTTTTCCCCCAGAGAAATGTGATGTTAGATTTCAATTCTCCTCATGAAGAGCTAAACGCTTCAAAAAGTGGTATTCAGTCTTGTTAACGTGCTGGCTACACAGTGAATCTACAGCTGCTCTCTCCCAAGCATATGCATGGATGCCTCGTTAATTGGGGGCAGGGGAGGCGGAGTTGTGCCTTGAGGCAGAGGCAAAGAAACCTCCAGAAGGACAGGTGATCTGTATCGCTGTTTGAGTAGCTGTGGGCCTGTGAGAGCATCACCTGGACCCTCAGACCTAATGAATCTAGCTCTTGAATGGGCTCGTGTAGATCATGTTTTGAAATCCTCTTGTTGACTCTCTTGCTTTTGAAGTATGAGAACACAGAGTTAAGAAATGCATGGGCAATGTTACTAAAATAAGTTGAGGTCATAGGGAAAGTAGAGGGTTTTTATTGGTGTTTTCCTACATCAGGGGCTCATGTTTCAACAACTATTAACTGTGTTTTCTCCCATGGTTATCTATGACCAATGGGCCTGGGCATTTTCATCACGGAGCTGTTTTGCTCCTCCCACTCTCCTGTTTAGAGCAGGATGTCTCAGCATCACACTGCAGGCAGGCAGGGCCAGATAATTGGTCATGGGAGGCCACCCTGTTTGCAGCAGGGCTTTAGCAGCCTCGCAGACCTCTACCCAATAGATGCAATTGGGTTTCAAATATTATGTAGGCACAGTCAAATGTCCCCAAGAGGCAAAATCATCCCAGTTGAAAACCACCAGTTGATAAAAAGAATCAAAACCTAACAAGGCATATTTATTAAGTAATAGTATATTTCCTTGATTTATTAATGCAAACATAAATACCTGACAACCAGAACACGAGAAGGTAGGGTTCCTTGACTCCACAGTTCATCACATGGGCCTGGTCTCTAATATGTTGACCATCAGTGCTGCTCAGAGTTCTGTTAAAGGTTGATTTGTTGTTGTTTGTTTGTTTTGTTTTTTGTTTTTGTTTGTTTTTTGGTTTCGTCATAAGGAAACATGGACAAACCATTTGTTATTCAAATATTAAATATAATGTTGTATAGAAAGTGCTCAGCAATTTGGTGAAGAGTATTCAATAAAACATATTTTTATAAAAAAGAGGAGCCAATAAATATTTAAAGTCATAATATTGTGAAATTTGTTGTGAGGTTGTGTCTCGTAGTAATGCACACCCAGACAGTCTTACTAGCAGAACTGCCTAAACATAAGCCTAAAAAAACTATAGTCATGGCAAAAAGGACACCGGAAAGATCAAGAGCCCCAACCTTTACAAAGAACTATAAACAACTAAAGAGTTCTGAGAGTGGGGAGGACAATGCTCCCCAGGAAAGAACATTACTGATTATTTATTATCAAATGGTCACCCCTGAAAAATTCATATAAATAACATTATTTATGAATGTATAAGTATGTAGATGTGCATATAGTTGCATGGAATGTAAATGTTAATGTAAAAAGATTCATGCATTTGAAAGAGAACAAGGAATGATATATGGGACAAGAAAATGAAGAAAAAGAAAGAAATGAAGTAATTATATTATAATCTCAAAACTAAAAGAAATTTTTAAGAAATCAGTATGTTCCCGGCACAGAAGATTCAAAGCCTTCTTCTGGCTTTTTTGGGCATACTACATGCAGAAAAGACATTCATTTGCTTAAAATAAGAATACAAACTTTTTAAAAATATTTTTAAATACAACATAGTATTGATTTACACATGGATTTACAACTTCAGAAGATTATGATCACACATTTCTTTCCTTCTAAAATAGAGAAACATATGATTTATTTATTTATAATTTTTTTTACAAGATTAGTACTCTTTTTAGGAAGCTATAAAAATAATACAATGGAAAAAAACTAAACACTACATTTTGCACAGAACCACAGTAGTCATATATCCAGAGAAGATATACAAATGCCAAATCATCAGGACTAAATCAGGTCACCATTGGTAATTGCTAGGGAAATGACAAAAAAAAATCAGGAACAACTCACCGATTTTGAGTAAGAAGTGTATTGCTTTATTTCTTTCTGTTTGTTTGTACATTTGTTTTGTTTTGCTTTGTAGTTGAGATACTGTATATACCTGGCTGCAGGAACTTCTTATGTAGATCAGGATGATCTTGAATTCAGCGATCTTCCTATCTTGACCTCCTGAGTGCTGGATTAATGGTGTGAGCTGTTACCACTCCTTTCAGTTAGATGTGGTGGTGCACACCATTACTAGCCACCTTGGGAGGCAGAGCCAGCTAGATCTCTGTGAGTTCAAGGGCAGCCTGTTCTACAAAGTGAATTCCAGGATAGTCAAAGCTGAAGAAAGTAAGAGAAGAAAAAAAGGAGACGGCTGTAAGGAGGTTGGGAAAGCATGGGAAGTGGATAAAATATATGGAGATCGTGGTGTCCTTTTAGTATTATTGGAGAATATGTAAATCTGTGATATGTTTATGGAAACATGCAAGGTGCTTCATAAAGCAATTAATGTGCAAATTCCACATAATCCAGAAATTCTACCTCAAATAAGTACCAAATTAATTAATACCAGACTCACATATTCATTTTCAGGTGATCCTTACTTACAATAAGCAAATGACAGAAACAAAGCAATTAGCTATCAACAGATATGCATCCTTCAGCAAGAATGATCTATACAGACATTAGAATAGATGAAATCAACACAGAAAACGCATAGCGCACAAATCCAACCCTGTGTGGTACTTACGAACTTCATGGATACAATAAGATTCCATACAGTTAACCAGGTACAGAAGCTGGGAAAGAATCATCCAGCATGTCCACAACTCTTGTTGGGCTGGTTAAATGTTCTGGAGACAGTGAATACAGCAGCACAACACTGTGAATACATTTGGGGACACCAAATTGTCTACTCACAAGCGTTCATGTAATAAATTTATATCCAGGATACTTTAAATTTAAGTTCTTAATAGGTAATAAAACACAGCTTTGAAGAACTGGTAAAATATGTGGCTTGCTAGTTATGACTAAAATATAAACATAGTTGTATGTGTGTGATGATTTTAAAGTCCTGTTAAGAGAAATGCAAAATATCCTTTCATGATGCTGGTCTCACTCAGGTTTGTAATTTTGTGAGCTTAGCCCTCAATAGTTTATCACCTCTCCATCTCCACACAAGTTTATATAATTGTTCCAACTATTGTAAACTCTTTAAACTGTGTGCTAAATTACTACATATTTTAATCTCAAGATTTGACCTCATAATGTGTTTAGTGTTAATGCCGTTAATTGGAAATCTTATATGATTTAGAGGAAGGAGAGATGACAGTCAGAGGCTTCTCCCAATGTGTTGTCCTTTGATAAAGGACATTTTATCTGTAGAGTCTAAGTCCTCATTTGCCTTAAGTTTTAAAAGGAGGGTTAAAATTAGCAAAAACACATAATTTTGGATTAACAGATGGTGGTAGAAAGTTTTATATATGGATAAGTGCAGTCTAGGACTAATATATCTGTATGCACTCATACGTACATTGAAATGTGTTTTTTAGTCTCATGCTTTCTGTGTTTACACTTATATCTTATGAAATTATATATCCAGAAATTAATGATAACATAAATATTTCCACTGCAAATGCTATTACTCTTTAACTGATGGAATTTTTTTTTTTAGATGCGCTAATCATACTACAAAACTCTTCAGATCAACAGCAGTGAGATTTTGGTTTTGTTTACAAGCAAACTCCACTAGGTGGCAGAATGGCACCATAATTCTAATCAACAGGAAAAAAAACGATCTTTTTTAAGGACAGAAATATTGAATAAGCAGCAATCGTTATTTTTATTAGAACTTGATTATTGATTCCAATGCTTTATCAATTAATACACAGTAAACAGATCTTCAGAAATAATAAAGGACATGCCTGAATTTAAATGATCATGTACTTTTTCGCTTATATTTTTAAATTCTGACTAAAAATAATTCTTTGGCTCTTTATCATTTAAACTATCACTAATTTTAAAAATAAAAGGCATAGTTGACTACAAAATAACAATTAATATATGTCTAAAATCTATATAAATCTATATATAACTAAAATATTTACTAGATTAGTTTTAATGTTAAACATATCTGTGTACTACTATACATTGAGCACTTTCAACAACAAAATTATTTTTTACAGTAAATATTTTAAAGTTGCCATAAACGTACTCTGATTTATAATAGAGTCCTTTAAACTTTAAGATTAATATTAATAAGAGAGGAATCACTAAATATCTTTAAATAATTCTAATTATAAATGGCCTTTAAAAATAGAAACATTTCACAAATTTACATGAAATTTTTTACAATGCCCATAATAATCCTCTTTTAATTGTCCCAGTTTTAGTAAACCTCCTACTAAAAAGAGTCATACAAAAGGTCCTGAAACTTAAAAAAAAAGGACTAATTTAGTGAATTTTAAAAAATAGCACCAATAAAGATGCAAAAGCTTATGAACTACTAACTCCATGACAAAGACATAAGACTATACGTGAGAGGCTGGACTGCAATAACCTAAGCTAGTGGAATGTGAAATCAAATGTAGTTTGCTACACCAGCAGCTGTGTAGGCCATTTTTAGACAAACGTGATCAGAAGAGATAATGAAAGTCACTATGTACCAATGAGGGGAGTATTCCTTCATATTGATATTATTTTATAAATAATATAAAAATAATAAATAATTTTACTGAACATTTGTCTACCCAATTTCAGAAATGAGGCCCCACTCAGCACACAGATGGATAGTTTTGACCCCATCTAAATTGCATCCTCCCTTCAGTTAATTTTCTTTGAAAGATATTAGTATCATACAAAACAAATATTATGATTGATACTGAAAACATTCAATAGCACTTTTTACAAAGTCCTTGGCCAGTGTTTAGTAATAGTTGGCTGATGCATACAGTAAGTGGTCTTTTTCTTTAGACAATGCCAAGACACACTGAGGAGAAAATCCCATTTTACTTTGTGTGGTGATTTGAATAAGAATAGCCCCTATATTTTCCTGTATTTGAATGTTTGGTCCTTAGGGATTGGCTCTGTTAGAAGGTGTGTCCTTGTTAGAGTAAGTGTAGCTTTCTTGGACAAAGTGTGTCAGGAGGTGGACTTTGAGTTTTTAAATACTTAACCCAGGCCGAGTATCTCTTTCTCTCTTCCTGCTGCCTAACGATGCAGATGAAGAACTCTCAGATCTTTCTCCAGTACCATGTTTGCCTGTGCACTGCCATGCTTCCCTCCTTAACAACAATGGATGAATCCTCTGAACTGGTAAACCTGCTTCAAATAAATTTTTTTCTTTTATGAGAGTTGCCATTGTCATGGTGTCTATTTGTAGCAATAGAAACATTAACTAAGACACTATGTTTAAAAGAAAATGGTAACAAAAATCATCCTTTTCAAGGTTTATTTTGGAGTTATGTCCATTAAACCTCTCAGGGTTCAGAAAGATTACTAGAGCAAGTGAAAATCTGACTCTTAAGATCTGAGGGTAAATAAACTAATTCACTTATGTTATCTCTACATCCTCTCTATTTTTTAAGAAAAGAAGCAGAGAGAAGGGGCAATTCCCACCATGATTTTAGTTTGTAAAGACATGGTTGAAAAAAATCCACAGGCAGAAATAATGATTATCAACATTAATCATTATTTATTTATCAACATTTATTTATTTCAGAATCACAAAAAAGAAAAGTAGAATCTAATAAAGCAATGATCCAGGAAAAGGTGACACTGAAAGATCTGGATAAATCCAGATCCCCCTAACAGGAAAAAATAGAGCCAAAAATCTAGCAGGAAGAGAAGAATCAGAAATCTAGGATTAGCCAGTTTCAGGGTTTCAGGAACTAGCTGAAGATAAAGTTAGATTGTAATCTTGAGAGTAATCTTGAGAAACAGGGAGTTTCCCCCTAGTAATTATCATAGGTATTTTTGGAATAGGAACTAGCTGATTATGACCTTGAGAATGATCTTGAGAGGCAGGGAGTTGCCCCCTTGTAATCTCACTGGAATTTTTGGAATTTTCTGTGACACCCTCACTGCCCCCTTTCAGATTACTGGGCTGTGTGGTTTCTTCCTATAAAAACTACTTCTCCTGGTCACTTGGGGTCGAACTCTTCCCTTGCATGGGTTATGAGTCTCGGCCCCAGTGCACTGGTTCCCATCTTGTTATCTTGTCACTAAACCTCGTGTGATTGCAGCAAGGACGGTCTCTTGTGAGTTATTGGGGTGGTCACGTTATCCCGAGGCTTGAGTGAGAGTCTTCCAATATCGGGGGTCTTTCAAAACCATCCAGAGACTTCAGACAAAGAGACCCTGTTGAGATGACCTGACTATGCTGTCTGCAGCTTGCTGTGGTTTGAAACCTGTTTGCTTTAGAACTAAGATGCAGACTGAACATTTGAGTGTTTTTAATTTCTGACACACAGAACTCATTTTGATTAAAATATTAAACCTAAGAACTAAGACCTAAACATTACTTTCAGGGAAAGAAAGACTCAAAATAAGAAATGACTAAAATTTTTCTTCACTTAAGAAGGGGGCAGACTGAGGGCTTAACAGCTGCTCAGAGAATGAAAGTGGTATTTAATAACAACAAATGGTATTGTACTCTTACCAGTAATGACCTGATATTTGCAACTGCATATAAGATAATGAGAAAAATTGGTATTGGCCTATAATGTAAGAACAATGGTACTGACCAAAAGAGATTTGAAAAAGTTGGTATTGATTGACAATGCTAAGAATTATGATTTTGACTTGTTGTTGCTGGTAACTACTGAGAAAAGTTTTAGAGACACTGTAAATGTTGGGAGTTGATACATATCCTAAGAATTTTAGATCTAAGTGGTGCTCTAAATCGAGGGAAAAACATTTTCAACTTAGGCGATTCTCTTGATAAAGGAAATCAACAATTTCACCTGTAAGTTCATCTTGTGGGTTTTTTTTGTGGGAAGGAGAGATCATTTTCTCTTATTTTTTTGTTCTGTTCTTTTCTTATTTTTATGTTATCTATTGTATTTTTAAGTTTAGATGCATTTTTCTTTTCTAATGAGAGAAAGGGTGTGAATATGGGTGAGTAGCGAGGTGGGTAGGGTCTGGGAGGAGTTTAAAAATATCACCAAGATTAAAATCATGTAAAACACTGACACTGTCATAGGTCGCGGCCCTATGAGAAAGTTTGCTAGGATCTTTCTGCTTAAAGAACATAGCAATAAAATGACCCCTAAAAGCATACTGCGATCCCCATAGGTCAAAGAATAGTTTTACCCTCAACAGAGATGCTTCTTCTTGATGTGGATGGGAATAAACACAGAGATCCAACACTGCCTGATATACAGTCTGTGAGACTTTGGACCACTAAGAACTAAACAGAATGTCTTAATCAAACTCTTCCCCTGAGTGTTCAAAGAGTTACAAAGAAAAGGCAAAAGAATTCACAGATTCAGATATGGCAGATGACTCCAAGGAAGCAGTGTCCTCCAGATAAAAGAGAACTGATGTACACATGAACTCAGAGACTGTGGTAACATTCACAGAACCTGCTCAATTTAAGTCTGCCAGCACTGAGAGAGGGAAGGGAACAGATGGTGCCAACCCTAAGCCAACCCTAAGCAAGAATCTATTTGCAATTGATATCTATCGACAAAGAAAAAAAATCTGCTTTCTTTAATAGAGTCTCCTTGTCTATCTCAACCACACTCCAATGCAGATTCCTATCGAACAAAGAGTTGTCCTTTACATAAGAAATTTGCTAGTATTTTTGTGGACATTTTGCTCCATTATTGCACGGTTTTTTATTATTGTTCTTTTGTTTGTTGGTGGTGAAGGTTTTATCTTTTGCTTGTTTGTTTGGTGGTTGTTTTGTTGATTTTTATTTTATCCATATATTATAATGCATATTTTATTATATATATACAGGTTGGTTTTATGCTTTTAATTATTTTTATATATAATATATGAGACAAAGAGAAGAGAAAAGAAGAGAAGAGAAGAGAAGAGAAGAGAGAAAGTTGAATGAGAGAGATGGAGATATTTGAGAGAAATTGGGGGAGAGGAAAACATAATCAAAATATGTTATGTAAAAAAATTTCAATAAGAAAAGAAAGGAATAAAGCAAAGAGATTCACAGGCTCAAATAAAACAGAAGAATAAATTGATAATAATGTCTTCAAGTTCAATAGTATTTTATACTCTGAGGTGCTTCATGCCAACTAAAGACTGAGAGTCTCTCAGTACTACTGAGTCTTAAGATCTGTGCTCTCTGTTCACACAAATTCTGAGAAAACTTTAATGCCTGCTTCATTTCAAATAAAGATGCAGCTCAGAAGCACATTACATACATATGTATTCCTAAATTCATAATTAATGAGCAACTTCAAATGGAAGTGACATCAACGTCTGAGTATAAGTCTATAAGTGGCAATACATTTTAATTGGTTTCAAGATCTGGCCCTGATAACAAATTTTAAGACGTGGTCATGTTAGTGGGAGTGAAGACAGATCTCATGTCTGATGGGGGAGGCCTTTAACTCTGGTTAGGAAGGTGCATGTGATATAGGGTGAAATGGGGGAACAGAAATTTTTGCAGGATTTGACTCATTTCTTGAAGGAACCCATGCAATCAAAGGTTTAAAGATATGGACCATCCTAGAGGAGTATGTGGTGTTGAACTTTTGTTTTGGGAGCTAGCCTGTCCTGATAGAGGGCCATGATCTGTAAGACTAGTCTGAAGGTTAGAGACTTTGATTTTGGCTGAAATCAGGGTCTATGAGGCTGACGTAAGACTGTGGCCAGTCTACAGTTTGTTTCTATTGGGTAAGGTCAAATTTGGGTAAACAGAACCTGACAAGGCATATGGCAGGCAGAAGTAGCTCTTCTAAAGAACTTAACTGGAATCTCTAGTCTTGGTATTTGCAAAATTTTAGATTTATTTTGCCATTCACAGAGTTGGGGATGAGACAAGGTCAGGACAATGCTTCTGTATCCTCCCACACAGAGAATATATTCTGCTATGTGGTTTGGTATAAGTGCCCACTCTTACTTAGCAGGCCACCTGATATAGCCATTAGGAATGAGAACAGGCTTGGGTTCGAAGGGTTACCGAAAGACTGAGGCTGTGACAATTTTAATGAGATCAACCAGACTTTATATAACTTTGTCAAAAACAGAATCTAATGACAATTGACAGGATCAATACAGCTGTTTTGCCAGGAAACAGTAAAGTTTGCAAACTAGAAAGGGTAATTATTAGACAATATTAATGTCTAAGAACAACTGTCATGTCAAGTTTTAATATTTCTTGACTATTAAAGAAGAAACAACCTTTCTCAAGACCTAGATATATTACTTTTATGTATATACCCAAAGGATGATCAATTGTACCACATGGACATGATGTTCATAACAGCATTGTTTGTCATAGTGAGAACATGGAAACAACCTAAATGACCCTCAACCAAAGAATGGATAAGGAAAAATGTGGTACATTTACACAATGTACTAATACACAGCAGGAAAAAAATGACATCTTGAAATTTGCAGGCAAATGGATGGATCTAGAAAACACTATATTGAGTGAGCTAATCCAGATCCAGAAAGACAAATATCATATGTACTCCCTCACAAGTGGCTTTTAGACATAAAGGAAAGAAACCTAGACTACAATTCACATTCCAAGGAACCTAGACGCATCAATAACCAAGAAATAGTTGTCCCCTTATTTTAAAACATGAAGAAAAATGCAGACTTACCAAAAGTACTGAGGTTTCTGTAGGTCTCCATCATCACGTCTTTGTAGAGATTCTTCTGGGAAGGATCCAGCAAACTCCATTCTTCCCAAGTGAATTTGAAATGCACATCATCATAGGTAACAGCATTCTAAAATATTCCAGACATGTTTCTAACAGAAAGTATAATACTGACAACATTGTAAATGTATATTCTTTAACAGTATAGTCTTATAATTCTGGTGCTCCCCACACTAATTCCATGACATAGATATTATAATGTAATTACTAAGTCACTTTAGAAGTAAACTGGAGGGTCACCTCTGTCATTTCTGTACCCTTAAATGGGATATCACCTTGGAAGAGGAAAATCTTTTAACAAACATAGAGAGAAAAGTAAACAGATCAACAGTACAAAATGCATGTAAAAAAATTGTATGAAAAACTAACTACAAAAAAGAAAAATAAGATGGATAAGTTGGTTATATTAGCTTATGCGTTTATCTCCAGCACTCAGAGGGTAGAGGCAAGTATTACCTGCCTCTGAGGTGAATGCCAGCCTAGATTGTGCAGTCAGGACCAAGACAGTTAGAAGTACATATTAAGACCCTATCTCCCAGGCAAAAATCAGTCAAACAAACAAAAGATAGAAAGAACTCACAGGTGTTTACTGAAGATTGTACAAAGAGTTAATAATATAAATGTTGACTATAGCTAATCAACACAGAGCAGGAGAAATGGCTCAGTAGTAAAGAACTCTTGTTGGTCTTGCATACAGGTGGCCTCAATTGTCAGTACTTATATGGGGGATCACAACTATCCATTATTTCCAGTGTAGAGTTTCTGAGATCATCTTTTGATCACTATGAGGACAAGGTACCCATGTGATGCATATCCAGATATACAGGTAAAATACTCATATTCATTAAAAATTTAAAACAAACATAACAGGCAGGAAGAAGGTAATACACTTGTAATCCAATGACTCAGAAAGCTCAGCCAGTATTAATGGCATGAATACATACCATCTCGGAAAACAGAATGATACCCTCTATAACATTATAAAATTCAAGATAAGAAGTGCTTGACGTGTACAAAAACCTACATTCCAGGTTCATCACCCAATGACATAAAAAGAAAAATTCCAACATAGTTGCCCCACCTTTAATCCCAAGACTTGGGAGACAGAGTCGGGGGAGCTCTGAGTTAGAGACCAGCCTAGTGTACAGAGCTACTTTCAGGACAGCCAGGGCTACACAGACAAACCTAGTCTTCAAAACCAACCAAACAAACCAAGAAATTCAAACAGCAAGTTACCAAACAAAATGTCTTAGCATTGAACAGCAATTGCTTCTACTGTATCTTATGTGACTTAGAGAGAGAGTCTATGATGGTGTTGAAGGTCTGACAGCAAAAGCAGGAAGCTGGCTGATTAGATTTAACCACAACCCAGTCAGCAAAAAAACAGGAAATGGGTCAGGGCTACAGAGACTCCTATCACACCCCCAATGATGAATTTTATCCAGAAAGGCTCCTCTTACTAAAGGTTTCACAAGCAATCAAAAGAAAGTCACCAAGGAGAGATACATGTTCAAATACATCATCCTATCTGGTAGGTTTTACAATCAATCAGTTACATTCTGACCCAAATAACTATCGGCTGATGGTCATCCATGAAGAATATGCATTCAGTCATTTCAGTGATCCTCATAGTCTGCAATGGTCTATACACTGTTCAAACGTCCAAAGTCTCTTCAGACAGTGATATCTTGTAATTTCAGAAAACAAGTTACATCTTTCCAACATACATGGCAAAGAATACCATTCATATACCAAAAAACAGAAATGGAGACGGTGAGGGACAATTGGATCAAGCATAGACTGAAGCACAGCAGGACAAACATCAAATCCTGTAGCTCTGTTTCAGATGCATGGGGCTTCAGGTTGAAAGGGCTTAGATGGCCCTATTACTGCAACTTCTCATACATCTCTCTCTTTGGTTACTTTTACCCTCAATATGTAGCCACCTCTCCATGGAAGATGTCTCATAGCTTAGGTATCTGAAAATCTTGTGGTCTCAAAATGTAACCCAGGCTGTTGTGGAATATTATTATAAGATGTGCTATATTTGTTTACACTGTGAAACATTTGCTTTACTGATGCAAAGATGTTTTCTATTCTTCTGTGTTGCATTTGTGAAGCTGTAAAACTTTGCCTGCATAAAATATGTTCTTTTTCTAATAAATAGCTGAATGGCCAAAATCTTGATGTGAAATGATAGGCAGAATTGGTAGGAAGAGAGAAGAAATGGGAGGAAAAATCTGGGAAAAAAGAAAAATAAGAAAGGGGAATAAGAAAAGGAGAGGACACCATGGGCTATTCACCCAGATACACAGCAAACCATAAAATAAGAAGTAAAGACAATGCCTGGAGGGCTAGGAACCAGAACTTGGATAGCTTAGAGATCTAATGTAAAACCAAATACATCTGACCAAGAAAAAAAATCAATGAAATGATTCATAATTATATTCTCCTATAATCAGTGACTGGTGCCTGGTCCAATTGTCTTCAGAGTTTTCTTTTTGCAGCTGATGGAAGCATATGCAAAGATTCCTACCTAAACATTAGTTGTATTCTAGAAATCCTGCGGAAAGAGGGGGTTAGAATGGTAGGATCCAGAGGAGTTTAGAAAACCCAGAGAGCAAGGCCCACAAAGTCAATTAAACGGGGTTCACGGGAGTTCAGAGAAACTGAGGTAGTAATCATGGAGTGCTGATAACAAAAACTTTATCAGAGGTGCAGCTGACGGTAATTGAAGTTCAGGTGTCAGTCCACCAAAGGATTATCACTCTGATGGATATGTCTCATTCAAGCAAGGCTTAAAAGAATGCAGTTTCCAGAATGTATTTTGCTTCTGTTGTCTCCCTGCATGCCATTGCTACTATGTATATTGTATGGAAATTCCCTCCCTCCCTGTGTGTTTATCTCATAAATATATTCCAACTATTGGGCACATGTATACCTTTGTTAAGGGTGGGAAGGCGATGTCTTCTTAAGTTGTACAATTTTTATGAATAGAAATAACACTTGGATAATTTTCAAAGCTATGTCTGTTGTTATATACAAGGCCTATGAGTCATACCTGAAAGCTGTTTTATATCATAGCTTATGCTGAAAGAAGAAAATAGTTACAAACCCAAGCTCTAAAACAACTGTATTTTATTAGCTGATTTAATATTTCAAAGTAACTCTAAATTAAGACCAGATGCTTGCTAACAAATTTTAAGATATACATTCCCAGAAATAGAAGTCTAGTATACAAGGACATTCTGAGCTATCTGGATAGGTTATAAATACAAAAAAAGGTCAATTATTACTAGCTGGCAAATGATTTAGTCCTTGCACCCATTCCTGACCTCAATTTATAAAAATATATTCTGACTAGTCAAAACTATAGAAAATAACTTGACTCTGTAATTCCTAATGAGGACTGCTGGTATTCTTAGGTAACCAGAAGTTACACAAAAGATAGGAAAATATATTTCAAAATTTAAAAATGTTCTTATCGTCACTGTGCTATTGGAGAATGCAATAGTGTGCTAATATTAAGAAATTTAAGGCAAACCTAAGTCCCTACCAAAGCATTTATGACACAACTCTCTTTCTGTAAGCACTTATAGGAAGCCAGCATTTCTGCTAATCACAAAATGTTAGATAACATAATGACTGATTGTTGATGTGCAGCTGCACTTTACAGCCAATTAAGAAGTTGAGCTTTGCTACTTGTATGTATCAGGATAGCTCTGCTTCTTATCAAATGATGACCTTAAAATGTAGCTCCTGCACCCAGCATGAAAAGAGGCTATTGGGTATATGTAGCTGTTGAGACCAAGAAGACACAGGAGTCATCTACAGAAAATAGACAGAAGCTTAGATGAGAACAGAGCAAATGAGAGAATAAAGAAATTACCATTAGAATGTGTGTGTTCCTTTCCTAAACACCCTTAGATAAACAAGTTCCCTAAAGCCCTTAGTTTGCTGTGGCATTTATTTTTATACAACCCTGGAGCAACCATAAAAACTAGCCTTTTGGGCTGCATTAATGGAGTTTGCATAGCTGTGTGCCAGGTTCTCAGCATACATGCCATGGTGGTTTAGCTTAGGGTGTTTGTGAGACTCCTAACTTTAGAAATCATGGTGTTTCTGACTCTTTTGCCTACTCCTGGGATCCCTTTCCTGATATTGGGTTACCTTGTCCAGCCTAGTCTTATTGCACCATGTGTAATTGCCCCTTGCTCTTTTCTGAAGGGAAACAAATTAGTGGATTTGGGGAAATAATGAATAGAGTAGTGGGCATAGAAATAGTATAGGAAGAAAACATTGTAGTCCGGATTTATTGTATGAAAGAAAAATAAATACAAAGAAAAAAGAAAAAAATGAAAACGCACTCAGTCTAAGTTTAATGATCCTCATAATCTGTAACAACCCAAACAGTGCCAATGTCCAAAGTCTCTTCTGACACTAAGGGCAATCTCATTACTGTCACATCTTGTAAAATAAAAAAAACAAATTAAATATTTCCAACTTATAATGGCACAGAATATACTCCCATTCAGAAAAAGGGAATATGGCTGTGTTCAGCCTGCAATTCAGGCAGACATCTCCTGCGCACATGCATGTCACACCAATCAGAAGAACAGGTATGGAGGCAACTTGCAAAGCCATGTCCCTACCTCCAAAGTGGATGGATATCCTCTGCTTAAGTGCAAGCCACATTGGCCAAAACAGCAGGTAGGCCAACGGATAGAGAATCCATGTTGGATTAGAACCATGTCAACCATCAGAAATCCACATAGGCTGCTCACCTGGGGACCTCCTCTGTTCTTTCATTAATCTCCCAATACTAGCTCATATCCCACATCCCTCTTCATCTATGCATTGTGGCTTCTAACATGAGTGGAGATCCCTTGCTCAAACAAAGGACACACTACCTCGGGTGCATGGGGGGGTGGGAGGGTCGATGGAGGGGGAGAGGACTAGAGAGAAGGGAGTAGGGGAGGAACAGGGAAAGCTTGGTGACCGGGGATGGGGGGGGGAGGGAGGTAGGATGAATATGGGATCAGGGAACAATATATTTCAACTAAGGGAGCCATTTTAGGGTTTACAGGAGACTTGATTATATATGGGATCCCAGGTCCAAGGAGAAATCCCCCAGATTGCTCTCTGGACAGAGGAGAGGGTGCCTGAATCGGCCGTGGCCCATGACCATACTGATGTATATTTTGCTTATCACCATAGATCCTTCGTCTGGCGAAGGACGGCTATGCAGTCGGAGGCCCACATTGGAGCACCGGATTGAGCCCCCCGAGGTCTGGAGGGGGAGCGGAAGGAGGAGGAACATGAAAAACGAAATCAGTACTGCGAGGGATGCTATCACCCACTGATACAAGGGAACGGATCTGATGAGAGTTTACCAGGGCCAGCTGGACTGGGACTGAACGAGGACGTGATCTAGCCAGATTCTCGGAATTTGGCCGGATTCTCTGACTGTGGCTGGCCCGGGGTCTTTCTGAAAAGCCATTGACTATGACACTGGGACCTGTTTCCTCTGCATATGCTGGATTTTGGGGATCCAGTCTGTTTGGATGCTCGCCTTCCTGGACCTGGAGGGAGGGGGAGGGAGCTGGAGCTTCCCACAGGGCAGGAAACCCTGACTGCCCTGGGGGACTGAGGGGAAGGAGGGGGGGAGTGGGGGGAGTGGGAGGGTGTTGGGAGGGGGGGCGGAATTGGAAACTTTTATAATTTAATAAAATTTACTAAAAAAAAAAAAAAAACAAAGGACACACTATCTGCCAGTAGTATATGTAGGCTATAAGCCCATAGACCTACCCCACTATCTCAGTGTCCCCTCAACACTATCCCCAAGATCCCTCTCCAAACTATTTTTTTTGGAGTCACAAAGTTGGACAGATATTCCCTTCTGGAAAAACGGCAACCCTACTGTAAGATTTCCAGCCCCCAACATTGGTGAGAACCCCTGTTCAACAATAGGCTACACAGACTGGAATACCAAAGAGCAATTAGAAACCAAGGAAATAAAAACCCATCCAATAAAGACAACCTGGGAAATCAGCACCTAGAACCACAATCACTTCAAACCCAGATAACTAGACACCAGCATAAGAACACAATCAAAAATAGCCAGAGCAATATGTCTCTACTAGATTCCAGCTATTTTTCTACAGTATGCTCTGAATATTACAACAGAGTTGAAGAACAAGTATGTTAAGACCAACTTTATAAAGATGAGAGATGACCTTAAAGAGGAAGTGAGTGAATCTCTTATTAAAGAATCAGAGAAAATTAATAATTTCCTTAAAGAAAGTCAACAAACAAACAAAGGGACAGTTGATGAAAAATAATGAAATTGTTCAAGACCTGGAAATGGAAATATAAGCAAACTGAAGGAATTCTTGAAATGAAAATCTGGGTAATCTTATAGTAACTACAGAGACAAGCTTCAAAAAAAGAATACAAGACATGGAACACAGAATTTCAGTCTTTGAAGTTATGATAGAAGAAATGAATATAATGATTAAAAAAGTATTAAATATAAAAATCTCCTAAAACATAACATCCAGGAAATATGATGTAAGACCAAACCTAAGAATAATAAAGAAGAATCTCAAAGTCCCAGAAAACATTTTCAGAAACATTCATAGTCAAAAATTTTCCTAATTTGAAGAATACAGGAGAATACAGCCCACAGAATCAACTAAGCAGGGCTCATAGGGGCATACAGAGACTGAAACAGCAATCACAGAACCTACAGGGGTCTGCACCAGATTCTTTGTATATATGTTATCCTTGTGTAGCTTGGTTTTGCGTGACTCTGAATTGTGAGAATGGGGGGAGGGGTGTCTCTGACTCTTTCACTTCTTCTTGGAAACCTTTTCCTCCTACTAGGTTGCCTTAGCTAGCCTTGATAGGAGGGTTTGTTCCTAGTCTCATTGTTACTTGTTATGCAGGGCTTTGTTGATATCCCTGGGATATCTGCTCCACTCTGACGGAAAATGGAGGCAGAGTTGATATGGTAGAGAGAGAAACAGTGGAGAGGGCTGGGAGAAGTGAAGTGAGGGAAAACTGTACTTGGGATGTATTGTATGAGAGAAGAAGAAATTTTTTAAAAAGAAAGGAATATTAACACAGTGAGGGAAGATTGGACCAGGAAAGACTAAAATTCCACAGGGTAAATAACATAACCTGTAGCTGTCTCAGACAGGTGGGGCTTCATTCTCAAAGGGCTTAGATAACTCTACCCCTGAAAATTTTCACACTTGTGCCTCCTTTGCTACTTCCACTCCCTGTATGCAGTTCTCCATGGCAGATGTCTCATAGCTTAAGTATTTCAACATCCTATCATCTCAAAATACAACACTGACTTCATCTTCACAGCTTCATGCAATGAACTCTCACAGTCTCCTCGCTGTGACTCCGCATGCAACAGTGCTGAACTGAAACAAGAGAAGAAGAATTTATGAAATATAAATTTTGCATCTTTCTTGTTTCCAGAACTAGTACAACATGGATGATCCCCCCAAATCTGCCTTCTAAGTTGTAAAGGACACTACTAAGCTAGGACCAGAGTTACAGCAGGTTCTGTATGAAGTTGCTTCTTTGGATTAGGAAGCAGTTCCCTATTTTTTCCATAAACTGAATGCTTGCATTGCTGGAGTCTTACCTTAGGTTACATTCCTAGACTTTAAATGCCAAGAAGGGCCTTCTCTTTAATTATGTAAAACTTCCTAAAACTTCCTGCCTGTTTTTCACCACAGGACTGACATTTGAAACCACGTAGTGCTGTTTTTTTTTCTGTATGAAACTGACTTTTCATTTCTTTCTGCACCACTTGTTTTATTTTCATTGTAGACCCAAATGAGTCTACACCCAACAAAATTAATACTTTATTGAACAAATCAGCCAATTACTTTTTAATTCTACCTTATTCAATTTCTCAGTAATGGAGAAAATAGGAATGATTTGGGGACAAAATATTATACAAATAACTGCTAGCTGAATTATCATGGAGTCTATTTCCCATTTAAATCCTATGACCTCAAGCACTTTACTTCCATATTCCTAGTCCTACAAAAATAGCTAATTAAGCTTCTGTGTGAAGCTTTCTATGATTTTTGCCATCTGAAGTCCTAATATCTTCCACATTCCTCCAAAAGACAATATTCCCACATTCCACCTGGCAACAAAATCCGTTGTGGCATACTACATTTTGGTCTAACTTGCTTGTTTCTTGCTGTGATTCAATTCTCTAACCAAAAGCATCTCAGGTAATAAACGTGCTTATTTGGCTGATACTGCCAGAATACAACCCATAATTGGGGAGCTTAGCATAGAAACTCAAACTACAAAGTAAAGGCAAAAACCACAGAGAAACTTTGTTTACTGACTTCCTCTCTTGTTTGGTCACTGTCCTGTACTAACCTAGATCTTTCACCTTGCTCAGGCTCACATTTTAGGGAGATAAAACATCAGCAGAAAAGCTTTCCCATATCAATCATCAATCAACACAGTTTCTCACAAATATAGTAACTAGCGATTCCAATTTGGGCAAAGCCTCAGTTGATGTCCACTTAGGTGACTCTAGGCTACATCTTGTTGACAGCTAAAGCTAATTAGGACAGAGACACTAATATAAGAGAAGGTTTTAAACACACAAAACCAAGGTAGTAACTTTATCAACCACTTAAGTAGCCAAAACCCAAACATGAAAATAGTAACAACTGGAAAACTCAGACATGCCAAGAACTTCCCAAACCAAGAAAAATTTCAAGGAACTCATAATATAATACACTAAATTTTCTGAAAAAAAAATGGGTGAACACCTATCATTTTCCAGAGAAACAACAAAAAATTAGATAATTAATAACATCAGCTACATAGATGGCTCCACTGACCAAACAAGTCATAAAGACATATTACACACACATACACACACACACACACACACAATGGTCCCTTAATAAGATTCTCTTTTATGTTTTATTTTTTTAATGGAGCTATGTATTTTCCCTACTCTTCTTCCTTTCTCCCTTGTCTATAGACATGTAGAAGAATGCAAATAGAACCATATCTATCACCATGCACAAAACTCAATTCTAAATGGATCAAAGACCTCAACATAAAACCAACCACACTGAACCTCACAGAAGAGAAAGTGGGAAGTACTCTTGGATACCTTGGCACAGGAGACTGTTGCCTGCACTTTTCTGTGAATTCCCAAACCTGAAACAGGCGCGTGCTTTCCCAAATCAAGCCCACAAGAATGGATGAATATCCTAAGGGTTGAAACAGACAGACACAAAGAGACCATGCTCATTCACCAAAGAGTAAATGGCAACTTTATTAAACACAGGTCGGGTATATATACTAGGGGGCAAAGGGGCAAAGCCCCCTCCCATCCGGAGCAGTGGAAGAGGCTGTCAGGTGTCCCACTCCCAAGGCCAGGAGCAGCTGCGGGTGGCAGGCATATAGGTCCTAATTTGGGATCCTTGCTTGCAGGTGGAATTACCATAAAAAAAGGGCCAAGTCCTTTCTCAGCTAAACCCTCAGACCAGTGCAATGACAGAGAAGCCAGGAAGCCAGAGGTAAAATGGCCCTGCATAGTGCCAGAAACAAAAGGGGAAGAAACCTGGGTACCTACAGGAGACCACTTCCTAAATATAACTCTAGTAGCACAGACACTGAGAACAACAATTAATAATTGGAACCTCCAGAAACTGAGACGCTTCTGTAAAGGAAAGGACATGGTCAATATGATAAGAATAACAATATTCTAATCAAAATTAAACCACAAGAAATCCCTGGTCAGCACTCACCAGGCACACTCCAGTTCTGTGCTCTGCTGATAATAGGAAAAGGATTGGGCAAGGAGAGCTGCTCCACCAACATTGGAGAGATTTGCTTGAAGCTTTCTGATGTTTAAACTTTATAGACTTTATAATGCATTTGATTTCTAAAAGGATATCATTCTCTTATAATACAAAAACGATACATTAGGATCACTTAGGCGCCATTTTGTTTCCTATGACTGATGATTGCCTGTAAATCTGCATCAGAGTGAGGGAATGAAACCTTTCCAAACCAAATGCAAGATAACAGATTTTTAAAGAAACAGTGTATAATTTGTATTATACACTGAAAGTTTTGCTCTAATTGTTTTGAGAGTCGCAAAAGCTTTTGAAACCAAGGTTATCCCCACACTTTGTGTATGTTTGTGGGATACAGAAATTCTTTCTTGAGCATACAGGAGGCACACAAGAAAAGAGAGTGTCAGATCCCTTGACTCTGGAGTAGCAGGTGGTTACAAGCCTTCCAACTTGGACACTGGGATAAACTCAGGTAATCTCCAAGCATACCTGCTGTGCCACTTGCCCAGTCCAATAGTACTTTTTATCTAATAAAATAAGTCTTTTACAGATTAACACCAAAATCTAAATAAACAAAGAGGTGTAGAAATAACCAGGCAAGCTAAAGAATAAAACAATTATATTTTTATTTATTATAAGGGGAAAAAACTCACAAAACAGGAAACAAGAAGTCCACGTTCCACTGTGTCCCATGGGAATCACCCAGAGAGAGAGCACATCTGGGGAGTGCACACATTTTTCCCTCAATCCTGGGAAGCCATGCCTTAACTTAGATCCACCTCTTAAAGATAATTGGCTAACAAGGTTTTCCCCATCAAAGAGGTAAATAAATGATCCATGGAAACATAATACATCAATATTAAGATGCTGTGCTTGCTAAATTTGCAACATGAAATGCATACAATCCAAGGAAAATTCTCAAAAATTTATGAGAATTCCTGATTCTAATGCTACACGTAACATAACTCAGAATGTCCAATAGGATTATGAAAAAATATTGACACCATATGACTTCTATATTTACTACTTAGCTACAACAATCAAGAATAAGTATAAATTTGTGAAAGAATAAATGAGATAGAAAGAGCCAAGAACAAAATCCAAAAAATAATAGTCAACTTTTAATCAAAAGACGAAAGGAAACACATCCAGGAAAAGCGTGATCTTGACTAACATTGCCCAACCACCTATAATTATAAGTGTGCAGAAATTAATACAGACGTTACAACTCCCACAAAATTAACTCAAATTGACCCTTAATGTGTCATCCAACTACTGATATTTTTTCCAAACAGAGATGATACAAGCTCTAGAGTTCTCTTAGAAAATGGAGGTAATCTCATTCTATGGCTCTGCAAACTCTAATGTCCCCTTGCAGTTTCAGGCACACCCAGCCAACTGATGTCCAATCACAAAACAGTGTAGAATAATTTAATGCCTTTGCCCTGCCATATGGGTTATGGCACACAATGTGGAATCTGCTTTATCCACCTGCCCAGCAACATGCAAACCTGAAATATCTCTACAGCTCAGAAACTTCTTCTCTCCCCTGGAACTATACTTCCCTGAATCAAGTCAAGACTGGTATTAGAAATTTTAAAGCATTCTAATCACATATTACTGAAGGATAATTCCCAACACTTCTTTCTACCAGTTTCTAAATTATTTGTAATACTTGTAAGACAAAACTGAAAGTGGAGTGCAATGTTCAGAACTCCAAGAAACCAGACCTTCAGTTTTCCAATCTATGTTCCTGCCTCCCACTAAAGCAATGCTTGTGTATACAAACTGGACACATACAGCCTTCCATAGTCAGTGAAGCAGTCTTCCCCTCCCTACAGAGTCAACACTCAGGAAGTCTCAGTGAAGAAGGGCTACTGCCCAGGTCATCACAGGGATCAATGGAACCACAGTCTGGCTCATGGTCTATCCAAGTCACAGAAGCTCTGACAGCTCTGCAGAACTGCTCCAATTGGTCTGAGTGTCAGAGGTCCCCACACTAACTCTATCATGGCTTGTGGTCTCCCTCACAGCAGAACCAGAGGAGAGTCCTGGAAAGAATCTGAAACCTACCTCCCACTGGTACTCCTAATTGCTAAGCCTTCCCAGGCTCCCACATGAGCTAAGGCCACCCACTGAGACTCAGAACAATAGCAGCTCCCCTAGTGGGTAATCAGAGATCAAATGACACAGACAGCAGAGTCTTCCCAGCTCTACCCTTCCAACATAAGGGCAGACAGGACCTTAACCAGGGAAATATGTATTTTAGTAGAAATTCTTCCAGTCTTCTAGAGCACTTTCGGTTCCTCTTCTAAAGCAATACACACTGACTGTGTAGTGCACTGAAATCTTTGCTTCACAGCTGGGAAGTCCTGCAGCCAAACACAAGTCACATTCAAATAGTAACTGTTATTACTGTGTTACTATTGTTAAAGAAAAACAGGCCATGGATTAGAAAACAATGGGCATCCAATGGTAGTGATTGTAGACAGGAAAGAGATTGTGGGCATGATGCAGTCATAATCTCAAAGAATTCTTTTGAAAAGTTAAAACGGAATTTATGGTCATGTTTTCCAGAGAATAGCAATTTGTATCAGAGCAAACCAAGGATTATTCACATCGTTTTATCTGAGGCTATTCATCTTAAACAGGAAAATAATAGTCCTGTGAAGCAGGGCCACAGAATTTTCCCAGATCTTCTATATAGGTTGAACTAATGTAACTAATTTGGCTTCATGATAAGATCAGTCCATTATCCAGAATGTTGAATCTCTACTCAGTGAACCCCAAGAAAAGGCCAATCAGGACAATTATTATAGAACATCTCAAAATGATTATATGACTCCACATTGCTAATCTTAGCTACTGTTGAAGCAGGAGAGTGCAAACGGAGACTACTCATTCACAATCATACAGAAACTATATTAATTACAACACTGTTTGGCCAATAGCTCAAATACATTTCTAGCAAATGCTTATATCTTAAATAAATCCATTTCTATCAATGTGTATCACCACAAGGCTGTGGTCTACTGGTAAAGATCTGGAGGGCAACCTTCTCTTTTCATTTGGCAGATACACAGCTTCTCCTTGACTCTACCTACTTTCTCTCCCTATGTCTGTTGGGATTTCCTGCCTGACTTTACTCTGCTAAGCCATTGGCCAAAACAGCTTTATTCATTAACTAATAAAAGCAACACATATACAGAAGCTCTCACCTCCTTCTTGCCCCTCCCTTTCTGCACTGTCACTACCCCAGTTTCACAGTCAGTGAACTCAGTTCTTGCATGGGTCTTCTTCATTAGAATGTCCTCTGAAAAAAGCCAGAGAGACTGCTTGATACTCATTAACTGGTCCATTTTTTCCTTTGCACTGAGCTGTTAACGTCCAAACTAGAAGGAGTTTCAGAACTGTCTTCCCAGAACTGGGAACGTGAGTCAGGATTAGATGTTCAAAACAATTCTCAATTATATGGCATGGGGCAAGACTAAGCTACAGCAGACATTGCCCTAAACAGAAATAAATAATAAACAGCACTTGAGAGAAAAGGAATTAAACATTAATGACCTAGAAACATTAGAGAACAGAAACAAATACAGATGAAAGTGGTAATGTACTTAAAGAAAATGTTAAAACATAATACCAATAACTGACATTTAAAAATGGTAAAAATAATGTTATTTTTAAGATGAAAAAGCTTAGAAATATTGACTCTGAAAAAGAGCAAGACCTTCTCTAGAGGAGATAATGTAGCTTTAATAATAAGAGACTGATTGATTTTGACCATATGCCCATGTTGGCTGCTGGGATCTGTAACTGGACACACAGTTACAGTCAAAGGTCTTTTCTTAAAACTCTGAGTTTACATAACTGTGTCAAGTAGGATTGAGCATATCTGCATAGGAGTGTTGCCTAATGGAAAATTCAGTATTCTTTGGTGCAAGACAACCTTCCCAAATTACACTAAGCCAGTTTGGTCAGTCTTCATTCACTAAGACATGAATTAGTAAATGTTTGGAAATTATAAAATCACTCCTGAAAACACAATCAGGTCCTTTTTTATAATGGTGACTCCAGCAGCTGACTGCCTACCCTGTTTCCTCTACAGTGTATACAATAAACTATTCCATCTATTTTGTTATGAATGAAGAAATCATGCTCCACATGCAAATCCCTTTCCTTGTACTGAAATATTCAACTGCATAACTCAAAAGATTAATTTTGAAACTCTAAGGTGGTACAATCATTTAATTTAAGCTTTTGAAGGTATAATATAGAAGATAGCAAGGTCTTTACCCTGCAGAGCAACATGCTGGAATCAAAGGTCCCTGTGTCAACCTAAGGGAGCTTCTCTTAGAAATAATTTTTCTAAAAGTCTGGAAATGAAGTTTTTCTACAATTAACATACCTTGCCAGGAGAAATCACTCCACATATTTGAGAGACTAATAAGGAAACTATCTTTAATGATAGCGTGCATTCATCTCTGGCTAATGCTCAAAGGGGAGCCACCCTAGAACAGATTTTGCATTTCACCTATACTGTCATCCTTGGGTCTTTTAGATTCAGGACCCAGGTTACACTCTGAACAATTTAAATAGGAACTGAAGACTGCAAGTCTAACACTTAGGCAGATGGGAGATTTATACAGCAAAGAAATTACCAAAATTATTTCCTAAATACACCAAAAACCTGAAACAGCAGGACCTTCTTCAGTGACAGGATTCTGAGGTGGAGGTGCCAAGGGATGAGAGAGATAGGAAACACATAATGTAGAAAAGATAAAAGCTGGGCTGGCTGGTCTGAACTAGTGGGAGCTCACTAACTCTGGACTCATAGTGGGGGAACCTGCAGAGGCACAAACTAGGCCCTCTAAATGTGGGTGACAATTGTATGGCTGGAGCAGTCTGAGGGCTCACTAGTAGTGGGACCAGCATTTCTAGTGTTTGAACAGTGAAAAATGGAAGGAAATGGGAACTTCTTTCAAGTAAGCAGAAAGTATCATACAATGGGGCAAACACAAGAGGAGGCTAATCAAACAATGCTGCATAAGGGAACATAGAGTTTCTCAAGAACATTACTGACTAAGCCCACAGAAACATTGGGACTGATAAACAGAGCCCCATGTGGTAGGAAGAATAGGGTTCTCAGAATCTGAAACAAACCCTGCACAAAGGCCTTGGACCCAGACCACAGTTATACTGCAAACATATTTCTGGTTGTAGAGAAAGAGCTCCTTTTTATTCTTAAAACATCAGTCCCTTGGGATAGCTCCCAAGGCCTATGTGTCTGACAATTTCTGGTTCTACCAAGCACATTCTTTCTCCCTGTGTGAGAGCATAAAGGGAAAGTCTTATTGATCAGGCCAGCCCTCAACATGACAGTGTTCTCCTTTTCAAATAGTTGTCCCCTTGTCCATCTATCAGTACTATGTTTTTCCCAAGAAGAAAACAGAACCTTTATGACATACCAGGTCTGAATGTTGGCTGTGACCCTGTAATACCCCCTTGAGCAGCTTATCAGAGGCTTGTTTTTGATATGTGGACAAGCCTACTGCCTGGTTGTAAATCAGGAGTTCTCCTTCATAATGGTTTGGAGCGATGATGCCTAGAAAATCCTGGTGAACAAATGTGTATCCTAGCATCCTAATCTCTAACAGTCCTCAATAGCATATACTTATCTTTGGGGTATTTTAGAGGCATTCATGTCTTAGCTAAATTCTACTTTCTGTCACTATTTCCTAAGCATTGGGAAGTCCTTTATATCACCAGTTTGTTCTTCTACATCACAGGAAGTAGAATGCTACCTAAAGTAAGAGATACTATTTTCAACTTTCACAAAATTTAATACAAATGGATCTTTCACCTAAATATTAAATATTAAATGTGAAGGGCAGAACTTCTAGAAGATACTAGAGAAACTAGGCCTCTCTGAGTTCGGAGACCTGCTCACATGGATGTACAAAAAGCACGTTAAACTGAACAACAAAGATGTTTCAACACACAGCTCTCTGCTTCCAATACTGTGTTCAAAGGCAGCAAATGGAGCAAAGTTAATCGTAGCAGGTACCTGGGAGTCCAGGCAGTTTCCACGACCACATGAGCCACAAAGGACTTCTGATTGCTAGGTTACCCCAGAATTCCTCATGGGCTACTGGCACCCTGCTGGGCCTCAGAATATTAACAGCTCCTTTACTGGATGACCAGAGATTAAATGATTTAGACAGTACAGTCCTTCCAGCTCTGTCCTTCTAGCCCAGTAGACTTGGTCCTAGTCTAGAAAGTTTGTATTTTAACAGACATTCTTCCACTCTCCTAGAGCACATCCTGTTCCTCATGCAAAACACAAAGTTATTTGAGTGCAAAATCCATTACACACTCAATCTCCAGTGTAGAGAAACCTTTGCTGGGAAGTCCCACAGACAAACAAAAGTTACATTTACACAGTAACTGTTGTTAAAGAAAGACAGGCCATGAATTAGAAAAAAACACAAGGGATCATGATAGAGCTTGGAGGCAGGAAAGAGAATGTGGTTATGATGTAGTTATAATCTCAAAAATTATTTTGAAAAGTTGAAACAAGCTTTATGGCCATGTCGTCCAGAGACTAGAGCTCCTTCACACCTTTTCTCTAAGGATGAATATCTTAAACCAGAAAAATAACAGTACTGTTAGACAGGGCCATAACATTTTACTCGGATCTTCAATTTTGGTTGAAATACTTTAATTATAGGAAGTTGGTTTCATGATAAGGTCAATACTTTACCCAGATTTTTGATTACCCTGGCCTGTAGACCATACAAAATGACCCATCAGGACATTAATGGAACATCTAAAATTGACTGCCTAATTCTGCATTGCTAATTTCATCTACTGTTGAGGCAGGAAAGCTCTCACCCTCTGACCTGCCTCTCCCTTTCTTCACTATGACTCATAGTTGGTCAATGAACTCAATTCTTACACAGGTCTCTTTTCATTTTTAAGTCGCCAATAAAAGTCAAAGTGATTTGAGGACACCCATTAACTGGTCCATTTTTCCTGCTTACTAAGGCAGGATTAGGGTTTCAAAGCAATTCTCAGTTACATAGCATGAGGCAAGCCTAAGCTATAGGAGACATTGCTCTACACAGAAATCAATAATCAACATCACTTGAGAGAAAAGGAATAAGACCATTAATTACCTAGAACACTAGCAAACAGAAACAAATGGACATAAGAGCATAATGCACTTAAAGAAAATATTTAAAAATGATACCCATAGTGATTTTAAAATGATAAAAATAATGTATTTTAAGAACCAAAAAACTTAGATATATTGATGTTGAAAAAGAATAGATTCTTCCCTAGTAGAGAGAATGTCATTAATAAGATTGATATTGCCCATATGTATATGTTGGCTGCTGAGGTCTGTAACCTGACACTTAGAGTTATAGTCAATGGCTGGTTTCTCAAACCTTTGAGCTGACACAACTGTGCCAAGCAGGATTGAACATACATATCTGCATAGGAGAGCTGCCTAATTAGAAATTCAATATTCATTGGCTCAAGATAATCTTCCCAAACTGAACACCCACACAATCTGGTCTGTTTTCATTTACATGACATAAATTAAAACATGCTGGGAAATTACAAAATCACCACTTCCCACACCGTACCACAATCAGGTCCTACTTCATAAAGGTGACTCCGGCAGCTGATTTCCTAGCCTGTTTTCCCTACAGAGAACATAATAAACTATTTCTCCTATTTTGGTCTGATGACAGAAGCAATGTTCCACACGTGATTCCTTTTCTTGTGACGGCATTAGATAGTCCCCTACATGACTCAAATGGATAATTTTAAAACTCTGAGGTGTCACAGTCATTTAATTTAAGAATTTTGAAGCTGTAATATAGAGGACAACAAGGTCATTGCCCTAGAGAGCAACAGACTGAAATCAAACCAACCTGAGTCAACATAGGAAAGCTTGTCGCAGAAACATTTTTTTTCTAATGGGATGGAAATGCAGCTATTCTAAAATTAATTAATATTAACATGTGTGAAATCACTTCACATACTTAACAAAGAAAAAATCTACTCTCTCTAATGATGATATGCATCCATCTCTAACTGATGCTCAAATCAGTTAGATAGATTTTTCATCCCACATATGCCATTATCCTTAAGTGTCTTTTAGGTTCACATTCCAGGTTACACTATGAACAATTTAAATAGAGACAGGCAACTTGCCAGTCTAGGAACTTAGGTTGATGTGAGATTTGCACAGCAAAGATATTCTCAGAGACTTGAAACAGCAGGTCATTCTTCAGTGGCAGGGTCCTATAGTGAAGGTAACAGGGTCTGAGCAAGATAAGACAAGTAGAAAGTGGAAAGATAAAAGCTGGACTGGGGAGGTCTAGCACAAGCTATGCCCCATGCCAAGTTAGTTTCTCAAAAAAAAAAAAAATAGCATCTTTACTAGTTCCATTAGGGAAATGGAAGGAAATGGGAGGCTTCTATGAAGTCAGTAGTGGGACAAATTCAGGAGGAAACTAATCAAGCAAAGCTACACAAAGGGTACAGAGTATTTCAAAACATTAATTACTAAGCCTACAGTAGCCTTGGGACTGATAACCATAGCTCCATCTGGTGGAAAGAGCTGGATTCTCAGGATCTGAAGCAACCTCTCCATGAAGGCCCTGGTTCCAAACTTATTTATTCCAGATTTCAAAGGAGCTCTGATCTATTATCAATACCTCAGGCCGTAGGAAAAGTTTTCAAGGCCAAGGCCTCAGGCTGTTCCACCTCCCTGCCCGAGGGCCCAAATGAAAACCTTGCTTGATCAGGCCAATCCTGAACACGACAAAGTTCTACTTTTAAAATACTTGTACCTGGTGTCTTACTGTGGATCTGTTAGAATTATGATTTTCTCAAGAAGAAAACTGCAACTTTATAGCACACCAGGCCTTAAGGTTGGTGGTGACCCTGTAATGCCACCTTGAGCAGCTTAGAGGCCTGTTCTTTGATATATGGAGATGGGTCTAGAGGCTGGTTGTAAAACATGGGGGGGGGCTTCTTTGTAATGATATGGAGTCAAATGTCGGGAAAATCCTGGTGAACAAATGTGTATTCTAGCACCTCTAATAGGCTTAGTCTGCATATGCTTTTTGGTCCGCCTCCAGCTAAATTCTATTTTGTGAGACTCAGAGTAGTTGAGTGCTACACAACACATGAGATGCCTTTTACAACCTTCACAAAATTAATCAAAAGGATTTTACAGGTAGAGATTAAATGCAAAGTGCTGAAGGTCTAGAAGATATTGGGGAATCTAGGCCTCTCCGAGTTTGGCAACCTGATTTTCATGGAAGCACCAAAAGCACGCAGAAGTTGAGTAGAAAGATGTTTCTACATACAGCTCCCTACACCTAATGCTCTGAGCAAATTCAGCCCACGAAGCTGTTATTCAAAGGCCTGCCTCTTGGTCCAAGGACTTGCAAGGGCTGCAAGAGACCTCACAGGGCAGGGAATCTGGCTCCAGGTTCCCACCCAGCTCCGTGGAGGACCCACCATACTGGCTCTCTCACCTCTTCATCTGCTCCGCCCCATCTGGGGCCAGCAGCCTAGTTCTCACCATGTCGTGGTTTTCCAGCTTTCCCAAACTCTCCGCGCAGCTCCCTGCAGCAGCAATCACACTGCAGCCCCAAAATCGCTGGCGCCAACTCCTCTTCAAAGCCAATCCTGAAGCCTGTAGCTGGAAAAGTTCTGTGTCTGGCTGGAAGTCGCGGCCAGGAAAAATTGTGCTGTGTCTTTAAGTATACTGTACCACTAAGGAAGGTGCTCTTGTCACTCAGGCCTCACTAGCCAATCAGGCACCCAGGTGACCTGCCAGTCAGACGTTGTGCAGGATTCTTCCGGCGGCGGCCGTTTTCAAGCTTGACTTTGAAGAGAAGTCGGCGTCCGAGGTTTCTTTCTTCTCTGCTGTGAGTGCAGTAAGCTGAGCAAAGCATGGACAAGCTGGAAAATCACAATGTGGTGAGCTTGGGGCTATTCTCAGACCGGGAGAAGCAGCTAGCTGAGCCATGGGAGACCGTGTTGTGCATCCTTATCTGGCCGGGTAGGAGCCGGTGACCAGGTGCAGAGTTCGCCATATTTATGCCTGGTCCTTCTGGTCCTGCATACCTCAGCAGGGTCTGTGTCATCCTGCCCGTGATTCTGCATGTTTTTTGAAATTCCTGAGCTGGCTGGCAGCCTCTGAGTGACTTCACTATCCTTACTTCGCCAGTTCAGAGATGTGGGAGCGGGACTGTGCTTTGAAATACCCTTGTTGTGGACTTCACTGTGAAATGCAGGCTCCCTTAATGCTTTTATTGACGCAATGGAACACAAATTTGCCAAGGTCAGAGAGCCCTGGTCCCTCTAGTATCTTTCAGAAGTTCTGCACATTGAACATTTAATATTTAGGTTTAGGATCCATCCTGAGTTAATTCTGTGGAGCTTGTAAACAGTATTTCTTGTATAGAGTAGCACTCCACTGCTAAACTGTAATGTAGCAGAGTAGAATTGATGGAAATAGAATTTCCAGTTCTTGGGAAACATTAAATCACAACGTAGAATTTAAGTAAGGGAGAGCTGCACACCAGATACCCCAAAGGGAATGTTATTCTAACCTGTTAGAGATTAGTATGACAAAATATAAAAGTTTGTTTCCCAGGATTAACCAGCTACATTCCCATAACAAAGGAGACAAACCTGATTTACAACCAGCACAAATGACCATCCCTCCATTAAAAAACTGGCTTCTAAATGCTGCTCAAGGGGCCACTACAGGGTCACAACCAACATTAAGTTCTGTTGTGCCATAAAGGTATCAATACTAGAATTAATCTGCAGTTTTTTTGAAAACTAATCTTGAGTCAAGGTCTCCTATTTTGATTGAGATGTGCTTGAACCCTGTCTGTCTGTAGCCCCACAAGGGGCTCCTTTTGACTAAACACTAAACCTTGGATTACATGTCTGCAGCACCACACAGTTCTAAAATTGTGTTTGCATCACATAGTGGACTTTTCATTGCAGAACAGGAAAGGATTTGTGTGTGGAGCATGGCTTCTTCCTTTAGACCAGAAGAGGAGGAACATTGTTCTGTGTTCACTGCAGGAGGAAACACACTAGATAATGGCTAGGTCACAGGCTGCACTGCAGGGGTCTCCATTACAAAGAAGGACTGATGGGGCATGGTGAGTGACTTTCTTTGTAATTTCCCTTCATGTATTAATTTCTTCCATGTGAATAAAGACAGACAGAGTTGGTGGGTGTACAATTTAGGGAGGATAGCTTGAACTACTAAATATTCAGTTT
The DNA here is from genome assembly GCF_982192425.1 of Myodes glareolus. Lineage (NCBI taxonomy): Eukaryota > Metazoa > Chordata > Mammalia > Rodentia > Cricetidae > Myodes > Myodes glareolus. The sequence continues at coordinate 1,187,729 of NC_142027.1, read as the reverse complement.
CCAAGTAGAGAACTCTCCTATGCAGGTGTGTACAACCTTACTTGACATAGTTAAGTCAGCTGAAAGGTTTGAGAAACAGACGATTGACTATAACACCATCACATTACGGCACTCAGTAGCTAACATTTTACATGGAACAAAGTCATACAGTCTCTTAATAATGGCATTCTCTCTATCTGGGAAGGGGCTACTCCATTTCAGATTTAGTATAGATAAGTGTCCTACTGTTTTTAAAATCATTTTAAATCATCGATTATTGATATCATGTTTAACATTTATTTCCTTTTAAATGCATTACTGCTATATTTTTCATTGTTTCCTAGTTTAATAGTTTCATTCCATTTTTTCTTATGTGCTTTTTATTTATATCAGTTTAGAGCAGGGTTTCTTAACCTTTGTGGTACCAGCTCCCTTTGGGGGATCAAATGAGCCTATCACAGGACTTGCCCAAGACCATAAGAAAGCACAGATATTTTATATTATAATTCATAACAGTAGCAAAATTATAGTTATGAAGTAGCAGTGAAAATAATTTAATAGTTGGAGACTAAACACATAGGGAGGAACTGTTTTAAATGGTCACAACGTTAGGAAGATTGAGAACAACTGGTTTATATCAATGTCTCCTGTAGCTCAGGCTTCCCTCACACTATGTAATTGGGAAATGCTCTGAACACCTAATCCTGCCTCTGCTACCCAGTGCTGGAAAGACAGTCCTGCAACTCCTTCCAAGCTGGACCTTGACTGGTCTGTAGGAAGGAGAAATAGATTAGTGAAAGAGTATCCTCCAACTTCTCCATATTTTATTGTGAATTTATAAGTGAAGTAGGACCGGTGTAAGAATTTAGTTCACTGACCAACTGTAAAGCAAGCATAGTCACAACAGAAAAGGGGATGGACAAGAAAGAGGGTGAAAGCTTTCCTGCTGTGACAGTAGCTGACATTAGCAATGAGAAGCGACACACCACAGACCATGCATTCAAGAATCGATATAAAAACTGAACTTACTATTAAACCAAATTACTGTAGTTAGAGTAGTTGCAAACTAGAAGAACTGGATAAAATGGTGTGGTTCTGCCTAACATGACTGTATACCCTGAGAGAATGATGTGAGTTGTACTTGGTGTGCTATAATACAGATCCCTAGTCTCTGGAGCACATGACCATGAAGCTTGTTTCTACTTTTTAACCATATTTTTTTGATATTGTAATTACATTATTTTCACTATCTCTCTCTTGTTTCCAACTGTTCCCATGGACCTTTTATTATATTCTAATCCATGGCCTCTTTTTGTTTAACAATTACTGTTTGAATGTGTCCTGTGTTTGGTTGCAGGACCTCCCAGCTATGAAGTAAAGGGTTGACTACATTGGACATTGAGTGTGTAATGGAATGTGCACACATAGGACTGTGTGCCTTGGAGGAGGAGCAGGAAGTGCTCTGGGAGAATGGAGGATTTTACTAAACTACAAATTATGATCTTGTCTCACCATTGTGTGGAAGGACAAACCTGGAGGGTTTTTGTACTCTGACACATTTGATCTCAATTCACCCAGCAGGATAATTGCTAAGGTTTTGAAGCTAGGATGGGTGATCCTAGCTAATGAAGGACTCTTCTAGGCAATCAGGAGCACCACTAGGAGGTAGTTTACAGATTCTTTACAGGATTCTCTTGTTCTGCTGAAGGGAGCTGTAAGGAGGACCACAAAGCCATGCCATGGTGAATGTAGGAGCCACTGTCCCCAGACCAGGAAGAACAGGTTGGCTGAGCTGTCAGAGCTGCTTGGAAAGAATGGACCATGAGCCAGACAGGTTATGTTAATTTGAGTGGTGACCTGGGTAGTGGCCCTCGGCCTCTCAGCTTTGTTGAGTGTGGATTCCTTGGGGGAAGGGGAGACTCTGCCAAACTGTTGTAGGAGACTGTGAGCTTATAATATTGTTACCTCATGCTATGTAATTGAAAATTACTTTAAACACATAATCCTGCCTCTGCTGCCCAGTGCTGGATAGATAGTCCTGCAACTCCTGCAGGACTGGGCCTTGACTGGTCTCTGAGAAGGAAAAATAGACCAGCTAATGAGTGACCTCCAGTATCTCTGTTTTTTAGTGCTTGCTTATAAATGAAGAGGGATCTGTGCAAGAATTGAGTATATAGGTCAAGCCTGAAGCTGGTAGATTCACAGTGCAGAAAGGGAGAGACAGGCAGTGGTTGAGAACTTTCCTACTTCAACAGTAGTTGAGATTAGTAATGTTTAGCTATATACTGATTGCCTAATTAGGAATTAGGTAATCAATTTTAGACGCTCCATAAATGTCCTGGTGGCCATTTCTTGTTGTCCAGAGGCCAAGGCAATCAAGAATATGGATAAAGAACTGACCTCATGAAACCAAATTGCTATAGTTGCAGTAGTTCAACCAAAATAGATCTGAGTAAAATGTGGCCCTGCCTAACAGGACTGTTATTTTACTGGTTTTAAATATACACCCTGAGATAAAAGGTTTGGGAAATCTTTGATGTGCTCTAATATAAATCCCCAGTGTCTGAAGTACATGGCCATAATCCCTGTTTCACTATTTCCAAAATAATTTTTTGAGATTTTAACTGTATCATATCTACATTCTCTTTCCTGTCTCCAAGCCTTACCATGACCCCTTATTATCTTCTTTTTCATAGTCCATTTTTCTTTAACAACAATTGTGAATGTGACTTGTATTTGTCTGCAGGATTTCCCAGGTATGAGGGGATGGGTTGACTGCATTGCTCGTTGAGTGTGTAATGGAATGTGCACAGAAAGGACCCTCTGCTTTGGATGAGGAACAGAGTATACTCTAGGAAAGTTGATGAATCTCTACTAAAATATAAACTTTGTGGACTAGAACCCTGTCTACTGGGCTGGAAGGGCAGAACAGGGAAGTACTGTGCTGTCTGGTGATTTCTGATCACCCATTAGGGGAGCTGATAATATTCTGAGGCCCAGCAGGGTGGCCTTAGCCAATGAGGTACTCTGAAAGTCTTAGCAATCAGGAATAGTAGTGGCAGGTAGGTTGCACATTCTTTCCAGGATTCTTCTCTACTTTTGTTGTGATGAATTGTAAGGAAGGCCATAAGCTATGCCATGCTGAGTGTAGGGTGTTCAGGGAAGGTCTGTTGAGCTATTCTTTCTGCTGGGATTTGGATGGACCATGAGCCAGGCTATGGTTATGTTGCTCTATGTAATGACCTGCACAGTGCTCCTTGTCCTCTGAGCCTCCCTGTGTATGGATTTCCTGTGGATAGGGAGACTGCAGCCCAACAATGGTATGGTAGGATATTATGCTAGTAATTTCACTGCCCAGTGTACAAACAGAGTCATGCTTTTGGTGTGCAGTGGGAAGACAGATTGGAAAACTGATAATCTGATTTCTAGAAGTTCTGAATATGCAGTCTACTTTCAAGTTTGTCTTATAAATGTTTTAAATAGTTTAAAAGCTGGTAGAACTATGGTGATATTGTCTTTTAGTAATACATGATTAAAATACCTCTAACTTTTTCCTACCACCAGCTGCAATGGTGTGATTCAGTGATGGTTAGTTCCAGGGGCAAAGGGAGTTTCTGAGCTGCGGATGTTTCTTAGGTGTGTATGGTGTTGGGCAGGTAGATAGAGCAGAATCTACACGTTGTGCTATAATCCATTTGACAGGAAGTAGATATTATTCTATAGTGGGAGTGGGCATCATTGGGGCTGGGTTTACCTGAAAACACCAGGAAGTCTAAAGGGCTGCAAAACCATAACAAGAGATCATCTGTTTTTGCAAAGAGGGCTCTAAAGCATGGGACCTCTCTGGAAGAAATACCAGTAGCTGGAGGGTTACAAACAACTGTTTCAGGGTCACTTTGAAGTAATTTTGTGAAAATTGTGAAGTCTTGACAAAGACATCTTGCTGCCTGGACCATTTCCCAAAGTTCTTTTGTAACATTGGCGCATCCATCTTCAGTTTACAGGCCCATAGTGTCTGGCAGACTTTTCCATGAAGGAGAAAATTTCAAAGACAGTTCCACCTATAATGGCAGTTTTTCAGTCACCTTTATTTGTGTCCTTCAGAATGTCTAACAGACTCTTTCATGAAACAGGTACTGTCTCATCTTCTTTAGGCAACTTTAACAGTCATTTTTTGTAGGTCCTGCATGTGCAGTTTATACAACATACCATCAAGCAATCCAGGCAAGAGCAGTTTCTTGCCCAAATGGCTAGCCTTGTCACATTGAAGGCAAATTCCATAATGAGTTTCATCAATGCCCATCAAGCTCTCTGAAATAATAGGTGCTACCAGAAGGAGACATGTCTCACTGTCATGAAAAGGCCTGTTTTTAAAACATTTAAAATGCCATATTCTGTGTGTCTTTGAAAGATTTGAAGAATATCTCTCCATATGAAATATGTCTCTGTACATCTAGAAAGCCTAGCTAATATGACTCCAAATTTAACTATTATAAATGACTATCTATTGATTTGTATTTAACAAATACCTTAAACTGGAACAGAGATTCATTTAACAAAATTGACCTTAAATTTGTATCAATACACCAAAGTTTATTCAAATGCAAAATATTATTTCTATATCATATCCCCTTTAAATGTAAATAAACATTTATAAACAATATTTGGGAATTTTGGAGTAGTTTTCTCCAAACTGCTTTCTGCTTTTTATTGGGCTAAGTATTTTTGAGGGTTCATGGAACCTATCAGGGGATCTTGGTCCATCAAACCACCTTATTCTGGAAGGAATCAACACGTTCTCATCCTCTGCAGAAACAAAAGCAGAACCTTTTTTTCCAAAGCAACATATCCTTAGACCCAAATTTTGAAGTCAAGATACCTTTAAACTATATATTGGTTTGGCTTAGCAGCCCATAAGATGAACTGTCTCTCTGTACTTAACTCATTCCCAATCAAAAAACTCAAAGAAAATACAATAGTACACATAATCTATAGTCTCTGTGTATTTCCCATCTTTACATGGCTTATTTTTCTTACTCCTTTAATCTGTGACTGTCTTCTCTCTCCCAAGCTTGCTTACATTTATACACTGTGACCCATTTACAGGTCTTTTAATCTGAATCTGTTTATTTGCACATTTGTAATTATTTTCTGACCAGAAGCACATTTTTAAAATGCTGAACAAGCATGGCTAGGATCAACTCCTTAGCCCTGCCTGCTTGTTCTACTTAGTCCAACATGATAGAGGTATGTTTATTGCCAGCTCTGTGAGCCATTCTCTGTGCCCCAGCTCCAGGGACTTGGTGCATCTATGTCTCCATTAAGCAATTTGTAACATGGTGCACACAGACCCCATTTCAGTTCAGTACCTCCCAAAAGAGTCAGAGCTATTTGTGTCATCACGAAGCAGGAAAACCTTCCCTAAAGAAGCTGTGCATCAGTTGTTGCCAATACTGAGTCAGGAAGATCTCTCTTATAGAGGCTGTGGCACCCTTGCTTGCTGTCAGCTAACAAAACCCATCTGGAAAAATATGTGGCTTCCAAGAAGTCTTACTTAACTCTGTTCTTTTGTGTCTAGATTTTTTTAACTCTCAGGTTTTTTGTTGATGAAGTTGCCTCATTTTGACACCATTCTGTTGAGAGACGTTCTTTGTTTCCTTGGCTGTCCAGAAATAATTACACAGAGACTATATTGATTACAATGCTTCTTAGTCAATAGCTTTGTCTTCTTATTAAGTCACACTTACATCATAAATTAACCCATTTCTATTAATCTGTGTATTGCCAATGGTTGTGGCCTACCAGTTAGGTTCCATCCAGCATCTGTCTCCTTTGGCAGTTACATGGTATCTCCCTGACTCTCCTTTCTTTCACCTCTATCTTTGCTTGGAATTCCCACCTTGCTCTACCATGTGCTGCCATAAAGCCCAAAGTAGTTTTTTTTTGTATTAACCAATGGGAATAAAGCATATTTACAGCTTACAGAGGGGAATCCTATATCATCTTGGAAGCTACAGCTGTATTGATCCTAGAAATTGCATAATCTTCTATTTTTGAAAAATAAGGAGCGCTTCTTAAAATGCTAAGCATTTTTTATGATCTTAAGCTGTGCCATTGGTATAGTAAATATGGCCTGCATTCTTGCTCCATATATTATAATATGGCAGAGGCATATTTGCTGCTTCCAAGAGAAATGTACATTGCCCCATTTTCCTGCATATACGGGGTCTCAGTTGCATTAGCAATCTGCTCACAGACCCCATAGTTGGTCCTCCAGGAAGAGTCAGAATTTGCTCTGGCAGCACAGTCTGGAAAGCCAGCATTTCAAAATTTTCAGCTTTATTATTTATTTATTAATTTGTTATTTATTTATTAAAAATTTCCACCTTTGTCCTTGGCTTCTCAGTCAGCCCTCATTGAAAGCCACATTCAGAGAGTCCAGTTTGATCACATGCTCCACCAGTTCCATTCCAGCTGGCCTTGGTGAGCTCCCATTAGATAAGTCCCACTGTCTCAGTGGGTGGATGCACCCCTCATGGTCCTGACTTCCTTGCTCATGTTCTCCCTCCTTCTGCTCCTCATTTGGACCTTGGGAGCTAAGTCCAGTGTTCCAATGTGGGTCTCTGTCTCTATCTCCATCCATTGCCACATGAAGGTTCTAAGGTGATATGCAAGATATTCATCAGTGTGGCTATGGGGCAAGGCCAGTTCAGGCACCCTCTCCTCTGCTGCCCAAGGAACAATCTGGGACTTGTCCTTGGACCTGGGGACCCCTCTAGAATCAAGTCTCTTGCAAACCCTAAAATGGCTCCCTTAATTAAGATATTTACTTCCCTGCTCCCATATCCACCCATCCCTCATCCCACCCATCCCATTCCCCCAAGCTTTCGCAAATTCTCCCCTTCTCCCATCTCCCCTTACATCCAACCCCCAACACTCCCGTGCACCCAAGTGTTGCCTGGCAATCTTGTCTACTTCCAATATCTAGGAGGATAACTATATGAAAATCTTCAGCTTTCTTTCTGCTACCTCTAAATCAGGAAAACTTCTCTAAAAGGAGCCACAGCATGTTACCAGTAAGCAAAATCCATTAGGGGAAATAAATGTGGCTAAACTTCATTTTTTACTGTCTAGAATTCCTTTCCTAGCTCTCTAAGATTTTAAGTAGATTTTAGTTGGCTGCGTGGGCACCAGTTTGTTGTGGCAAGACACTTGTTAGTTCCCAGCTGCTCAGCTCCAAAGTAATCACACAGAAACTGTATTAATTAAATCAGTGCTTAGCCCATTAGCTCTAGCTTCTTATTGGCTAATTCTTACATATTAATTTAATCAATTTCTATTAATTTGTGTATTGACAGGTGGCTGTGGCTTACCAGGTAAATTTCTCAGCATCTGTCTCTGATGGAGGAGGGTCATCTGTCTATGTGTCCTTTCATTGGTTAATAAAGAAACTGCCTTGGCCCTTTGATAGATCAGAAAAATAGGTAGGTGGAGTAATCAGAACAGAATCCTGGGAAGAAGGCAGTGAGAAAGTCGCCATAACTCTCCTCTCCAAGGCTGATGCAGGTTAGGATCTTTCCTGGTAACCCACCACCTCATGGTGCTACACAGATTTCTAAATATGGGTTAAAGGAAGATGTGAGAATTAGCCAATAAGAGTCTGAAACTAATGGGCAAGGCAGTGTTTAAATGAATACAGTTTGTGTGTTGTTATTTCTGGGTGTAAAGCTAGCCATGCAGGAGCCAGGCAGGAACGCAGCCCGCCGCTCCTAACAACATGACTTCTCACTGATTCTGCTTTCTTCCTTCTAGCATTCAGTTTAGTTTTCCCACCTACCTAAGTTCTGTCCTAAAGCTCTGTTATAGGCCCAAAGCGGTTTCTTTATTAACTAATGATAATCACAGCATACAGAAAGAATTCCACAATTTGAGTTTCTATATCCTCAACCCATTTCCTGTTCTTTGTGCCTGCTATATTGTGGTTGAAACTAATCAGTCAACTTTCTTCTTTTGCTGTCATAACGTTCCACCGTCGTAAACTCTATCACTAAATCACACAAGATTCAGTAGAATTTGCTGCTATTTGGTGCTAAGGTGGTTTGGTAGCCTACTGTTTTCATTTTTGTTTGTTATTTTTTGAAGACTAGGTTTGTCTGTGTAGCCCTAGCTGTCCTGAAAGTAGCTCTATATATCAGGCTGGCTTCAAACTCAGAGAACCTCTGACTCTGACTCCCAAGTCCTGGGATTAAAGGTGGGCTTTTTAGTTTTTATATTGTTGTATAGTGGTTTTGTTCCTATCAAGCATATGCTGTTGTACTGAGCTTCATCCATATCTTGAATTTTAAAATTTCACAGAGGGTATCATTATGTTTCCCAGGATGGCATGTATTCATGACATTAATACTGCCTGTGCCTTCTGTGTTATTGGATTGCAGATGTAGAACCTTCCTGCCTGTTTTGTTTGTTTTGAATTTTTATTTTAAAAAGAGTATTATACCTGAATGCATGGATATGCACCATGTGAGTACCTGGTCTTTACATTGATCAAAAGATGGTATTAGAAACCTTGAACTTGAATAATGGATAGTTATGATTCCCCCATGTAAGTCCTTGAGCCCACCTGTATGCAAGACCAGGAGGACTCTTTACTGTTGAGCCATCTTTCCTGCTCTGTGTTTATTATTTGTAATCAGCATATTAATTTCTATTGATTTCATTTGCCCATTTTTAATTTTTTAAAAACACAGTGCCTTTTAGTAAAATCTCATTTATGTTGCAGTTTTAGTTGGGGGCACTTCAGTTTTCTGGTAGATGAATAAAGAGTTGAAGTGAATGCATAACTGTTTGTAGAAACTTCAGAAAAAAACCTATGAGTTATTTCTAGCTTTTATGCTTGTTTGGTTGATTTTTTTCCATGTAAAACAGGTATTTAACATATATTTCTGGCTGCGCTAGTATTGATTGCATGGACTAGGCTGGTATTCAACTCAGAGGCAGACAGATATACATGCCTCTGCCTTCTGAGTGCAAAGATTAGAGAGTCATGATTCAATGCATCCAGCATTTTCATTTATTTTCTTTTTGTAGTTAGGAATTAATCATTCATACAATTTTTCTTATCTGTACTCTGTACTGATGTTCTGTTTATGCATCTTTCATTTTTGGTTAGTAAGCATTTCTCTTGCAAGGTTCTGAACTCATTCAAAGGGTTCAGAAATGGCAAAGGTGAACCTCCTATTCAGTTTGCTTCTAAAGTGTCTTGGTGATTAAATTATGATGTCTTTGTCATGGAATAAGTATGGGGAGCACCAGAATTATATGACTACACTTTCAAAGAAGTATGCATTTACAGTGTTATCAAAGTCATACTTTCTGTTGTTCACATGTATGGGATATTTTAGAATTCAGTGACCTATGATGACGTGCATGTCGACTTCACTTGGGAAGAATGGACTTTATTGGATCCTTCTCAGAAGAGTCTCTACAAAGATGTGATGGTAGAGACCTACAGAAACCTCACTACTATAGGTAAGGCTGTATTATCTTTCATGTTTCATATAAGGGGAGAACTATTCGATGGTTACTAGTGCTCTTTTTTAATATGATTGAGAAAAAAGAATGGGGTAAATGAATCATGCATGGTTGTAAGGTTTGCTTCAAATGGTAACTTTAATTTTTTACAATTTTTAATATAAATCATACAATTTCTGGCATTCTATTTTAGGATACAGTTGGGAAGACCATAATTTTGAAGAACATTGTCAAAATTCTAGAAGACACGAAAGGTAATTTTCATGTATAAGCTGATACAAATGTACCTCTGAAGAATTTGTAATGTGTCCTATATGTTTTAAACAAAAGCAACAGTGTAAATAATAAAGTGCATTGATGTTTATTAAATTCTCACAAAATCATATTCCTTAATTTCAGATAGGTGAACTACATTTGCAAGTCATTCTTTTAAGAAGGAAGTTAAGAAAACAATGTCTTAACCTATATTACCATTTGAATCATAATACAATGAGAGCTATTGTATTATTGTAAAGTTGTCAATCCATTTATCTCATGTTATTCATATTATAAAGGTATATATGTTGAATAGGTGATAAGTATATCTCTAAAACTATCTATTACACTAATATTCCATAGAAAAGGTAGTTTAACCCATATACTTATAACTCTGTTTAGTGAGGAGGCATTTAGAGTTACGAATCAAGAGGCAGGTGTTTTGGAGTTGCCTTAATCCATATACCACAAGTCTATGAGGACAGAAAGTCAAACTGTGTGATCTCAATGTGGAAACCTTATATTTATTATTCTTCCTTTACTAGGTGCATCATTTATTACTCTGGATACAAAACACATGAGCATAGGGATGTGAAAAAATATAACATACCTCTCTCAGAACAAATAGAAAATATGTAGCAGTCCCCATGTTGAGTATACTTATTGAATTTGAGGTACCCGTATTCAAGTAATTGGTTTTCTAGTTTCATTGTTAATATATCAACAAATTAACATTTCAGAAATGAACCATCAGTACAAGGACTGTGTAAATACTTCTGTGTGTCCTAGTTCACTTAGCAAATGTAGCATCACTTGCAGTATAGAAAATGTTATGAATACAATAAGAGTGGTAAAGTTCTGAGTTTTTTCAGTTCTCTTCAAATACATGAAAAGTCTCATACAGAAAAAATGATTCTGGAAATGTGAGCCATGTATTAAAGGCTGTTATCAGTTATCTTCAAAGATGAAAAGCAAGCCTTAATGAATGGGAAAAACAAGATTGTAAACATGGTGATAAAACCTTAACATATAATTCCTCTGTAAAATAGGACTAAATTGTAAAATTAATTCATTCAGATAAAAATATTCGACAATGTATTAAATGTAGTAATGCTTTCACATGTACCATTATCATTGTAGGCATGAAAAAAGTCAAACTAGAAAAAAAAGTTCTGCATATTCTCAATGTGTTAAAACCTTTGCATGTGACAGTCATCTTCACAGTCATGAAAATACAAATACTAGATTAAAACCCTATGAAGGAAATGAGGGTGGTAATGCCTTTTCAAATCACAGTCATCTTCAAATGCATAAAAGAACATGCACTGGAGAGAAGCCCTATGAATGTAAACAGTGTGGCAAAGACTTTGCATGTCACAGTCATCTACAAAGTCATGAAAGAACCCATACTGGAGAGAAACCCTATGAATGTAATCAGTGTGGTAAAGCGTTTGCACAGCACAGTTATCTACAATGTTATGAAAGAACCCATACTGGAGAGAAACCCTATGAATGCAATCAGTGTGGTAAAGCGTTTGCACGTCACAGTCATCTACAAAGTCATAAAAGAACCCATACTGGAGAGAGACCCTATGAATGTAATCAGTGTGGTAAAGCCTTTGCACATCACAGTCATCTACAAAGTCATGAAAGAACCCATACTGGACAGAAACCCTATGAATGTAATCAGTGTGGTAAAGCGTTTGCACAGCACAGTTATCTACAAAGTCATGAAAGAACCCATACTGGAGAGAAACCCTATGAATGCAATCAGTGTGGTAAAGCGTTTGCACAGCACAGTCATCTACAAAGTCATAAAAGAACCCATACTGGAGAGAGACCCTATGAATGTAATCAGTGTGGTAAAGCCTTTGCACGTCACAGTCATCTACAAAGTCATGCAAGAACCCATACTGGAGAGAGACCCTATGAATGTAATCAGTGTGGTAAAGCCTTTGCATGTCACTTTATTCTCCAAACACATAAAAGAACCCATACTGGAGAGAAGCCCTATGAATGTAATCAGTGTGATAAAGCCTTTGCATGTCGCGATAGTCTTCGAAAACATAAAAGAACCCATACTGGAGAGAAACCCTATGAATGTAATCAGTGTGGTAAAGCCTTTGCACGTCACAGTCATCTACAAAGGCATGAAAGAACCCATACTGGAGAGAAGCCCTATGAATGTAATCAGTGTGGTAAAGTCTTTGCATGTCACAGTAGTCTTCAAAAACATAAAAGAACCCATACTGGAGAGAAACCCTATGAATGTAATCAGTGTGGTAAAGCCTTTTCACAGCACTGTAGTCTTCAAAGTCATGAAAGAATCCATACTGGAGAGAAACCCTATGAATGCAATCATTGTGGTAAAGCGTTTGCACAGCGCAGTCATCTACAAAGTCATGAAAGAACCCATACTGGAGAGAAACCCTATGAATGTAATCAGTGTGGTAAAGCCTTTTCACAGCACTGTAGTCTTCAAAGTCATAAAAGAACCCATACTGGAGAGAAACCCTATGAATGTAATCAGTGTGGTAAAGCCTTTGCATGTCACAGTCATCTACAAAGGCATGAAAGAACCCATACTGGAGAGAAGCCCTATGAATGCAATCATTGTGGTAAAGCGTTTGCACAGCACAGTCATCTACAAAGTCATGAAAGAACCCATACTGGAGAGAAACCCTATGAATGTAATCAGTGTGGTAAAGCCTTTACATGTCACAGAAATCTACAAGGTCATGAAAGAACCCATACTGGAGAGAAACCCTATGAATGAACAGTTGGGGTTACACCAAAACACCTTGTCTCAAAAAAAGAATTGAAATTAAATAGAAAAGGAAGGAAGAAAGGAAGAAATGAAGGGAAGACACTAACAAACATGCTAAATTGAGCTAGGAAAAGCCCATCAGGCCTCAACTCTACACAATGAGCTGACTATAGACAACAGACTAAAGCTGGAGCAGGAAGGTACTCTTGTCCAGGAAAAAGCTCATCAATTGCCTGCATGATGCTAAAAATATCAGCCTGGAAATCATACACACAAGTAACTCTATATGGACAGAACAGGTTATATTTAGGAATATATATGTATGTATATATATGTATACAATGATAATTAGTGACAATAGAGGCTATGGAAGGAGAGCTGGGAGAAATATATGAGAACGTATAGAGGGAGAAATGTAATTAAATTATAATCCTCCAAACAAAAGCAAAAATGATTTTAAAACTTCCACTAAATATATAGAATGGATAAGGAAAATGTGGTACATTTTCACAATGGAGAATTACACAACAGAAAAAAAAACATCTTGAGAATAACAAGCAAATGGATCTAGAAAACATCATATTGAGAGAGGTAACCCAGGCCCAGAAAGACAAATATCATATATACTCACTCATAAGTTGCTTTTAAACATAAAGCAAAGAAAACCTGCCTACAAATCACAATCCCAGAGAACCTTGACAACAATGAGGTCCCTAATCTATATGGCAGTAGAAAAAGATAAGATCTGAATAAATTGGGAGCATGGGAACCATGGGAGAGGGTAGAAGGGGAGGGGAGAGTTTGGGAGAACAGAAAAATGTAGAGCTCAATAAAATCAATCTTAAAAAAGACAATTAGAAAGCAAAGACAATTTGAAAAATCAGAAAAGTTTTCTTTATATTGATTATTATTATTATTTTGTTTTTTCAATACAGGGTTTTTCTGTTGCTTTTGAGCCTACCCTGAAAGTAGCTCTTGTAGACCAGGCTGGCCTCAAACTCACATTCATCTGCCTGCCTCTTTTTTCCTGAGTGCTGGTTTTAGAGATGTGTGCCACACTGCCTGGCCTGGAAAACTTTTCTTGGTAAGATTGAAAAATCTTAGAAATCAGGTTTGTGATGATTTCTGCTGATAACAAAAAGTTATTTTATGGTAAATTTAAAGTAAATTGATCATAAAATACTTATCTGTTTCCAAGCAAACAAAGTTCACAAGATCTAACTACATGACTAATTTATAGAGAAATTCAGCACCCTGATTTGCATTGCCTAGGGCAAAAAGAAGCTCATCCTTTGCCCAAAGTTATAGAATTCATGAAGTAAGTTGTTAAAAACAAAAAAGAGTAAAACACACACAGACACACAAACAGAGAGAGAGAGAGAAAAAGAGACAGAGAGATAGGGAAAAACAGAGACAGGAAAACAGAGAGAGGCAAAGGCAAAAGGCTTTCTTATATTTTTGTTGATGTAGGTGTGCCTTCTGTCTATGTGTTATTTTCATTGGTTAATAAAGAAACTGTCTTGGCCCTCTGATAGGACAGAAAATTAGGTAGGCAGACTAAACGGAACAGAATGCTGAGAAGAGGGCAATGAGGCAGATGCCATGAAGCCCGCCACCAGGTCAGACATGCTGAATCTTTTCCGGTAAGCCACCTCCTCGTGTTGCTACACAGATTATTAGAAATGGGTTAATCAAGATGTGAGAGTTAGCCAGTAACTAACTCTCTACAGATAATGGGCCAGGCAGTGTTTAAATGAATACAATTTGTGTGTTGTTATTTCCGGGGCTAAGCTAGCCTTGTGGGAGCCGGGCAGGATGAAAAGCAGGCCTGCTCGCAGCTCCTTCACTACAAATGGCACCAACATGTGGATAACTGAGTCCACAGAAAGCTTGAGAAAGCTTGGGAAAGAATAGAGTAAAGCATGTTTTCTTGGCAGCAGCAATTTCTCGGGTCTGCTCTGCTTGCTAGAGGCAAGCAAGCACTCTCATCTAAGAGAGGCTTCCTGACTCAGCTTTAGCTGCAAAACCCTGCAGCTCTTTTAAGAGGTCCTGCTACTAAAAACTTAAACGATTTTGATGAAAAGCTGAACGCATGCTTTTCGGTTTTCAGCCACAAACACTTATACGGTGTTGATGAAAAGCTGAAATCATGGTTTTCAATCTCTGACGCTCTCAGGCAGGAAGTCTGACTGAGTGTGGTCTGTGAGCATAATGCTGCAGGTTGTATGATGGCAGGGACCTTGAACCGCCACAGAGTTATTTTCTGTCAAACCATCCAGGTTTAGTTAAAGTAACATAAAGTGCATGTAAAAAAAAACATCATTTGAACTAAATTTTTACCATTATAAAGATTAAATGACATTCATTTAACTGGAGATATTTTCAAGTAAAGTGTTAAAATATTAAGAAGTTGTTCTTTTGTCTGAGTCTTTTGACCCTACTAATAAGTCCCTCACTTGTTTCCTAGATAAACATTTCCTGGAAATTTCTAGAAATCTCATGAAAAAAACACTGAACTTTTACATAGAAAGAAAATATTTAATTTTATGAACAGCCCAAGGGACCTAAGAGATTTATCTTAAAAGAGTAAACCTATCCAATGACTATTATTACTAGCATTATTATCAAATCTATGTTTCCATATTAAGGATTTGCAGTGTATTTCAGAAGTCACAGAAATTCTTATAAAGTCACTTGACCAAGACACTCTCTTGAAAGCACCCACAGTTAGGTGTGGTTTATTCATTGTCTGAACACTAAATAAATTCCATATCTCCTTCATACTGACCATTAGATAATTCTTTTCTGCAGGGAAGTAAAGACTCCCAGCATTATGTGAGAGGAGATCACTGCAAAGATGTCTTAGGCAGATACAGAGAGCAGTGTGACTCTTTGGCTTCTGCCTCACTGCTGTGGCTAAGAATCAAAGCTCAGTGTTCTCACTATAAAACAAACTTGAATTGTATGCAGAGCAGGTGGATTGCTCTGAGTTGATAATTGAATAATGTACGCATGCAGTCAAAACATCAGAATTCCCCCAAATATGTATAACTATTATGGGTATATCAAATGAAAATTAAAATGTCTAACTGTTACATATCTTAAAATATACAAAGTGATCAGTCCTGGAAACATACCAACAACATTAAATTAAATGGCCGTAGTTTGTAATGTGTATGTGTGTGTGTGTGTATGGAGAGAGAGAGAACTACAGTTCACATTTCATGAGTATTTCTCATAAAGTTTTCTTTTATCATATTGTTTGGAAACATTTTAACTCACAGCTGGGCCCACCTTCTAATGAGTAGAAGTGAATAATAATAATATACAATTAGATTCTCCTAAAGTTTGTATAAATTCTATTTCATTTTAAACTCATCATAGTCAACCAAAATATAGTGTAGTGTTTGTGGTAGTCTTACAAAGGAAAAACAGTGAGAAATCATTGATAAAATCAAAATAAGTTGCTAGAAATGGCACAATTTTGACTTCTGGACTCCCCATCTCCTTGACTCTATGGAAAAAGGCATAAACTCAAAAAGATGTCAGCACAGTTTTATAACTTGTAGATGGAAAGCTGCATTTCTACCTGTTCTACCTGGGTTTTCTTCTTGCTTTAAAATACCGATCTAGACCTTGATGCTGTGCTTTTCTCTGTATTGTTAGATGGATGTAATGCCTTTTAAGATGTTCATGTGCAAAGCGTCTTTTCAAGAAAAGTAATTTTTAACACAAAAGCATTCCGAAAAAACATCTTAAAGAGACTTTGGATGTCTACCAAGATGTTATATGGTGAATCAAGACCAGGTATATATGCTGATGGTGATAACAAGGAATTTTTTTGAAGTATCAGCATTGTTGTCAGGAATGTTTTAAACTTTAAACTCAATAAATAATGCTGTAGATGCATTATTATTTATATTGGAAATGTAGATGCATTATTATTTATATTTGAAATGTTCATTTGATGAATACCTCAAAAATATCTAATTAAAATTTATAAGAGAACAGAAAAAAGCAGTAATTTGAATTGTGAATACAAAAAGCATAAAAGTTTTTTAGAAGAAACTTGAACGGAACAATAATTACTGGCATCTTTGTATTCCTTAAGTTTCAAAAATTCAGAAATATGTATATAAGATGTTTTAAAAGCATATATCATACATAAAATTGAAGGACTCTATCAAATTATGTTGTCCCGCGCTACCGTCTCGCCAGCAAGAACGACGCGGCACACTTAGGATCTTTCTGCAGAAAAGCTTTAATGCGTCTTGAGAGAGAGAGAGCATAAGCTTCCAAAGCAGAGACTTAGAATGAGGGGAACCCGTCCCTTTTATAGGAAACAGTCCTCGCTTCAGACGTGTCACTCTTGGATTGGTCCGCTGCCCATCAACCCAGATGACGCCTCGGGAGTAGGCAGGGACAGCAGCAGGGGAAAGTTATTAAAGGCATGTGCTACAACACCTTGAACTCACAGAGATCTGTCTCTGCCTCCCAGGTATAGGGATTAAAGGTGTGTACCACCACACCTTGAGGTCAGAGAGGTCAATCTGCCTCTGCCCCTTGATGTCAGAGGTTAATCTACCTCTGCCTCCCTTGTGTTGGGATTAAAGGTGTGTACTGCCACACCCTGAAGTCACAGAGGTCAACTACCTCTGCCCCTTAAAGTAATGGAGAATGTGGTTGCGGCCCTCCACATCTCCCCCTTTTTTACTTCTTTGCAGTAAGGCAACTCCCTCAGAAGGCAAAGATAGAGGTCGCACTTCCCAGAGTGAAAACATTATAATGGACTTGCACGGAATCTGCCCCTAGGTTCATGACACATGGAACTTATCCGGCCTGCCTTCTGCCATTTTTCTGGGAAAGGGAATATACAGCAGGAAATCCTTATGCAGGGCGACGTATCTCTCTGAGAGGGCCATTCTCTGTGCGATGCCCTTTAGCTCGACAACCTTCAGGGCTAGCTAAGCCAAGCACTCCACCCTGTGCAATGGACCATTGTCCTAGGGGTGTAGGAGCTGGTTGGCATAAACCTTACTGCTTTAGCATACATAACCACACATCAGGGGAGGCTCCCTGTTCCAGGGCAACCAGCGCTTGTGCAATAACCACTTTGTCCCTATGGCTTTGGGATTTGAGTCGGCAGACCATCCAGAGGAGAAACACTATTCCACAGCATAGGGCTGCTCCAAACATTCCCACCCCCGCCCATTCTTTGAAGTAGGAGATGAAGGACACAATCTAGGACTGGAATCCTTTGGCTAAGCTTATAAATCATCTCTAGGAAGATAGGGAAGCCCCAGAGTCTGATTGGTTGTAAAAGAAAAACCGAGGAAATACCGCCAATCTATGGCTGACTGGTGTCGGCTTCGGGAAGGCTGAGAGTATCCCCCATCACTGCTCCATCATAACCGTTGTCATCCATCCGCAAAATGGCAGGAGGAACAGAAGCCAAATCTTCAGGCAAGTCCGCATGTTGTGGGTCACTTTTCACCGTTTGAGTCAGTCTCTCTGGCACCCAGAATGGGTTTTCCTGATCCTACGGGAACACACAAACAGCTCCCCTGGATCTCAATAGAATGGGATCCGGGCCTTTCCATTCATTAGAAAACACATCTTTCCATTTAACCAAATCCTTGGGCCGCTGCGGATCTGAACAATGTCGTGTTGCCGCATTCTGGCCATTATCATCCAAATTTTAAAAAATTATAGTGAACAGAGCCATGGCAGTGGCCACTCTTGGTGTTGGGGGCAACTCGTTCATTATTCTCCCTTTTTGTTTAAGTAGATATTCCACAGAGAGGTGGATGGTTCTATGTGTCCCAGAACCAATTGCTCATTAACTAGCTGATTCACTGCTTCCAATGTTTTAGAGGTAAGTGGCCACTGGGGAACCCATACTGGGGCCTCTGTTTTTCATGGTATGGGCCGTGCTGCCCCAGTGGCGCCTAGGAAAAACCCAGGCCCTGTTTGTTGATATTAGGTTTAGGATTTATTGGCTCCCATATTCCTTGCTTGGAGCGACCCAAGCCCTTTTTTGGGCTTCTTATCATTTTATCTTGGGCCTGAGATGAATAGAGGTAATACGGTACTGCTTGTTTACTGTGTCTAAACCTTAATTGCGCTTTTATTATGATAATTATGACCAGTCCTGCCTGAAGTCAGCACAGTTCAGCTTAGCCAAGTGGAGCAGGAGCCACTCCAGCCTCAGAGCCCCTCACAGTTCCAGGTACACTGCATTGTTGTGGCATCCACCAGGCTAGGCACCGACTGGGCTGGGGCAATGTGCCTTTTACCACAGCCACCTAGCAAAGCTCTGCTCCAGCTGCCTTCTAGCCCCAGCTGCATTCATTTTAGGTCCATACTGGTGCATGGAGTGGAGCGGAACTCAGGGAAGCAGGCTTGCTCCTCTGCAATCATTGAAAGGACCCCACTTAAACAATCATTTAGGGAATTTGGGCGTTGTCAGTCTGTCTGGCTACTTCCTGCTGAACGGGGATGTTGTATTCTTAGGGGTATTTACTACAACATTTCAGGAGGTCTCAGTAATTCAAACCACATAAATCTCAAGTAAATCCTTAGGCTCTCATTTTCTGTGGAGACGAAAACAGAACCTCTTTTCCAAAATATCAAATCCTTAGGCCCATATTTTAAATTTAAAATACCTTTTTTAGTAGTTCCTAAGTTCAAATATTTTTCTTCTGTCCAGTACACAAAAGACAACACAAACAACATAATATACATCTGTACATATTTACTCTTTCCTTTTTTCTTATTGTTGGTATCAGAAAGCTTTTGACCTTGTAGGTCAGTCTTCTCCCCCATTCTTATTTTCTTAGAACCACCGGGGGGTTCTTTTTTCTTATCTAGGACTGTCCTTTTCTTGAGCGCGCCCAACCTCTCACTGCGCTCAGTTTCTGATATGCCATTCTGAACTTTCTCCATTACACTTCGTCCTTTTGCAACAACCGCCTGGCAAGATTCATCTTTTAAGCAATTCCAAAGTGATAAACTGCTAAAAGAAGTACCAAGGCCTCTACGAAACCTTTCCAAGGCAGAGACAAGTCAAGTCCAAAATCAAAAAATCCAGGAATAGTCATACCTCTCTGAGCATACAGACCTGCAGTTCTGAATCCTCCTTGTGTCCAAGGCGTCTCTGGCGGTGCGAGCAGTGGTCAGGGTCCCCCGGTGTCTCGGGTTTCGGAACCAGATATCCCACACTACCGTCTTGCCAGCAAGAACGACGTGGCACACTTAGGATCCTTCTGCAGAAAAGCTTTAATGCATCTTGAGAGAGAGAGAGAGCATAAGCTTCCAAAGCGGAGACCCAGAATGAGGGGAACCCGTCCCTTATATAGGAAACAGTCCTCGCTTCAGACGTGTCACTCTTGGATTGGTCCGCTGCCCATCAACCCAGATGACACCTCGGGAGTAGGCAGGGACAGCAGCAGGGGAAAGTTATTAAAGGCATGTGCTACAACACCTTGAACTCACAGAGATCTGTCTCTGCCTCCCAGGCATAGGGATTAAAGGCGTGTACCACCACACCTTGAGATCACAGAGGTCAATCTGCCTCTGCCCCTTGAAGTCAGAGGTTAATCTACCTCTGCCTCCCTTGTGTTGGGATTAAAGGTGTGTACTGCCACACCCTGAAGTCACAGAGGTCAACTACCTCTGCCCCTTAAAGTAATGGAGAATGTGGTTGTGGCCCTCCACATTATGTCATATTTATTATCTTATTACTAGGGTGAATGAGTTTTAAATCATTAAAAAAAAAGATTAGAAACCCATGGAAGGAGGATCATATTGTTTTCATAGGAGCCTCACTTAAAGTAGTCAAAAGTATCATTGAAAGTTAATAGGTTATATTTATTCTTTTAAAATTTCTTTAATTCCGTAAATATCTGGTTGTTATAGACTATCATCTCATATTAGTCAAGATAAGGTGATTTTATAACATGGAATTGTACTAAAGAAAAATTTCCTCATAGTTTCTTGGCCATTTATATGCTTTGAATACATTATTTTAAGCTAAACCACAAAAATAAATATAAACATATCTATTCTGAAGCGTTACAGTTGAGTCTTTTATGCCTCCATTCTGTCTTCTTCCACACTCTAAATTATACTCTGCATTTTGTCACCTCAGCAAGGTAATTTTGGAGAAAATAAGGTATATTAATGAATGGTATTCTGGAGAAAGCAGGAGCTTTTTCATATAATTTTTCTATGTAGACTTTCTTCCTCTGTATCATATATTACTTAAGCATGTTAAACCAACAAAGGATAAACTTAGAGCAATGTTAGAGAAATAACTATGCTGTATATCCAGACATAAGGAGAACAATGCACTCTTGTTGGGATGTAAGCAAGTAAATGTCTTTCCTGCATTCTACACTTGAAGCCACTAAGATGTTGACTGAATTTCAATTTGTTTGCTGAGAAAATTTTCAATTCATTGGGCTGAAGTTGTGGTTGGAAAGTTCTACATAGAGCATTCTCTGGGTGTTTTCCACCACAGCAAGAAAAATTAATTTAACAACAGTTTTTAAAGTCAACATTTATTGTAGCACTATTCACAATCGAATAAACGTGAAAGTTTAGCATAGGTGTCCAGAAACTGAGGAAGAGATAAAAATGACATGTTATACACAGTGGAATTCATGTAATAGGCCATTTGTAAGAAATACATGTAATCATATTACAAGTATAAAGTTAATCTCAAAAAGAAAAACAGTGTATGTTTTTTGTCATATGTGTTTAGAAGTATTTACTTAGGCACTTGTACAAACCTTCAAAAGTTAATGAATGAAAATAAATTAAATGGCAATTAAAAATCAGAATGAAGACACCAACCTGGTTTCCCTAAACTCCAGTCCTTTGCTTTAATAACATTACAGATGTAAGGAGAAATTCTTCTATCAACAACTGAATGTACTTTAAAATTGGAATAAATGCTAAGGTATAATACAAAACTGTTAATGGCATAGACATAACTGAAAATGAATATGGCTGAGAAATGTGAAAATTTGGGAAAGTGTAGAGAGCTGTTTTGTGCTGCGCCTTAAAGAAGGCGCTTTCTTCTGCCTTCCACCCCCCGATCGGTGAGTGCTCTCTAATCATAAACATTTCCATTTATGGCCAAAACTTATAATCAGGCTTGCTTCTGCATACCTGGGCTTATCCGCATTTCCCACGTGGCTTGCTGGGGTTGGCTACCCAGAGGCTATTCTAGATTCAAACGGGCCTTCCCTGGGGTCAGAAAATTGTTCAAGGTTCCTGAATCAACTGCAGAGAGAAGAGTCTGTGCTGTGTCTTCTTTGCTGGCCAAAACAGACGCGACAAGTGGTGGTCCGTACAGGGACTCCTCTTGTAAAGGACTCAGAACTCTCTGCAGCCAGGGCAGTGCACTGGTAGGTTCGCAGGTAAGTTGGGAATCCGTGATAAGAGCCGAGGTTAATTGCTCTACTCTGTAGATAAAGAGAGAGCGAAGAGCGGTTTCGCAAGTTGATGAACCGAAAATAAAAAGAAAAATAACTCAATTATGGGCGCTTCTCAGTCACACCCAATTTTTTTGGCTCCTAACGAGTTGCTACGTTCAAAGAATTTAAAGGTAAAACAAAGTAGTTTGGAGAGGTTTCTGAAGGATGCAATACCATTGCACCCTAGTTCGCCGTTTCAGGGAGTCTCTCGATATCATCATGGGAGAAGCTAGGGAGAGACCTAGATTTTGCCTTTGAGAAAGGGACCCTTAAGGTTGGGGTCAGGCCAGTTTGGAAACTAGTTAGAGGCTGTCTTGAGGACCAGCACTGCAGTGAAGCAGTAGAAAATGGACAGGCAATGCTGGAGATGTTGCAAGAGAAAAGATCAGAAAAGTCAGAGAAGGCAAGCAGTGAAAGAAACCATCATTATATCTAGACCTCTCTGAATTAAAAGAGTCAGAGAAAGATTCGGAATCAACTGAGTCAGATGAGGAACTGCAGGTGCTCATAAAAAAATTGGAGAAGGCAAAACTGAGAAAGAGGGAGAGAAAAAAGGAGAAAGGAGGTTCAAAAGCTCCGACACTTCACCCCATGACACCCTCTGCCCCTCCATCTTATGTGGAAAGAGGTCAGGGTGGCTCCGGATGCACATTTTGTCCGGGTGTCTGAAAAGCAGTGAGAACTGAGCTGCGATTAGCATATCTAGTGTTTCAAGATTCGCAAGGAAATAGGTATGAAGAGCCCCTGGATTTTAAGGTGATTAGGGCCTTGGCTGAATCTATGAAAACTTATGGTATTACAGTCTCTTTTACTATGGCACAGGTGGAAGCCTTGAATAGATACTGCATGACACCTAGCATGTTAGAGCCCATACAGGTCTGCCAGGACCCTCGAGTGAAGGAAATGATATAGTTGATCAGTGGACTAGGATGGAATGTATATTCATGACTTCTACCTTGAAGAAGGCGAGAGCTTTTCATAAAGCTTTTCATGTTAATGCTAAAGCATTACAACAAAAATTTCATCTCTCTCGAGCAGATGCTCGACAAGTGATTTTTGATTGCTCTCAATGTGTGACTCATCAACATCTACCCAGTACTGGAGTAAATCCACGGGGTCTACTCCCTCTAAAAATCTGGCAAAAGGATGTGACACATATATCTGAGTTTGGAAATATAAAGTATGTACATGTATCTGTGGACACCTGTTCAGGAGTAATACACACCACACCTCTGACTGGAGAAAAGGCGTGCAATGTCATTGCCCATTGCCTGGAAGCTTGGGCTGCCTGGGGCAAACCTCAAAAATTAAAGACTGACAATGGACCAGCTTATGCAAGTCAAATGTTTGCCTCCTTTTGACATCAAATGGAGGTGCAGCTTGTTCATGGCTTGCCTTATAACCCTCAAGGACAAGGCATTGTGGAGCATGTTCACCACACACTAAAAGAATGTCTACAAAAACAAAAAGGGGGAATAGGCCACGCCAGACCCCGAAAGAAAGACTTTTTCTTGCTTTATTTACTATAAATTTTTTAAATTTGGACGCTCAAGGTTATTCTGCAGCTGATAGACATCAGTACCCTCATAGTACCACAAAAGGAATGGTCAAGTGGAAGGATATCCTGACAGGGCTCTGGCGCGGTTCCGATTCTGTGCTAACATGGGCATGAGACTCTGTTTGTGTTTTCCCACAGGACCAACAAGATCCGGTGTGGGTGCCAGAGCATGTGACTCGAAGAGTTCAATATGAGGAGCATCATAATTGTCACTTAAATATACTGGCCTCTGTGTGACTACCCATGTTGCAAACTTGTCTAAGCAATTGTCTAGTTATCTTCTTGGTAATTGGACTGGAGATTTTGATGCCATGATGGAGCAGCTGAAGGTGGCCATTGTTATCGTGAATTCTACCTGAGTGGATGCTGGAATGGCCGAAGGACTCTCATCCTGGATCTCCGCAGCCATGAATCATCTGAAGGAGTGGGCGGGCTTGGGAGCATTAGCTGTCCTTTTGTTGTTGGTCTCTCTAGCCTGTCTGTGGTATATCTGTCAGATTAGAGACTCTCAGCATCACAGTGCAGTCATGATAATACAAGCCTTTACAGCCATAGAGGCTGGCCAATCCCCCCAAGCATGGTTAGCCACCATGAAAAGATAATTTGACACATTCAGGGTGCAAGGCAAGGCACTGCACTCAAGGACAGCTTTTGCTGACCTTGAGAAGAGCATGCCTGACTGCATGTGGGTTGATGCCCAAGATCCCACGTCTGGAAAATGGCATCGAGCCAGTCTGGCACTCTTTGCATGGAAGACACCTAAGGAAGATCAGTACAGGGCTCTTGTTTCACAGAGAGCAGGCCTCTACTCTTACCTGTGGCATCTAAAACAAAAAGGGGGAACTGTAGAGAGCTGCTTTGTGCCATGCCTTAAAGATGGTGCTGGCTTCTGCCTTCCACCCCCTGATCGGTGAATGCTTTCTAATCATAAACATTTCCATTTATGGCCAAAACTTATAATCCTGCTTGCTTCTGTGTACCTGGGTCTATCTGCATTTCCCTCGTGGCTTGCTCTGCTTGGCTACCCAGTGGCTATTCTAGCTTTGAGTGGGCTTTCCCCAGGGTCAGAAGATTGTTCAAGGTTCCTGAATAAACTGCAGAGAGAAGAGTCTGTCTTGCATCTTATTTGATGGCCAAAGCAGATGCGACAAGAAATGAAAGACATTGCATCAATTATGAGAGATGTAAGTTGAATTATGGGCCATATATCGACTATGCATGACTATAGAGAGACAATATCTGGGTAAAGGTACTGTCTTCAAGTTCAAAACCACTAATGAAGTATCATGCTCCAGTGGATAGTCTCAAACCCATGATCACATAGATGGCCCTGACTGAACTTTGTGAGTCACAAAGGACAAGATAAAAATCATGAACATGGGAAAGAGATATGCAGCAAGAAGGAATTATAAGGGTCAAAGAGCTCGCAGTGAATTGGTTGACAGTAATAAGAAAGCAATATGTGTTTGTGTGTGTGTGTTTCTGTATATGCAATCAACAAAGAACAACTTTAAAGTAATGGAAACTATATATGTGTATATAGGAATAGAGTAAAAACTGAGGTGACTTCAATTATTTCACTAGTAACAGTGTTAGCATGAGCACAGAATTAGATATAAAATAAGTAAAGGGACATTCTACTAAATTTCTTTACAATGACAGTATTTAATAGACATAATGAAAATGGGCTGGAAGCTCTCATTTTCTAGGAATTCAAGGTTTCTTATGCATGCTTTATGCCCTGTAAACAAATTGTTGAGATGAGTCAGAGATTACAATGCCTTTCTTATATTTCAGATGTCCTGAGAACCATAATGAGGACACACATCAGGTGTCTCAGAAGACCCATGATTATTTTGTTCTCTGTGGACACTACACTCATATGCACAGATCATGTACAGAGTCACACACATCAATAAAATTGAAAAAAATTGCATTATTCAATATTACAAAAATATTTTCTTTAGAAGACTGCATATTTTTCAATAGTCTAAAAGCAATTGTGGTATTTTAAAATGTTTGCCTGTAATTTAAGAGTCACAAAATGGAAAAAGAAAATCACAAAACAAAACAGTCACTCTGAAATGCCTTGTTTCTTCAGTTTGTAGAAAAATCTTGTTTCATCTATTAATCCCTCTGCCAACATCTACCATAGAATTCTGAACATTGACAATACAATGTTCATTAGGAATTTATCTTAGAGTTTACAACTTTCCTGAGAGCACATTTCACATCCTTGTTCTGAAGGCTGTAGATCAAGGGGTTCAGCATGGGAATCACTACAGTGTAGAACACTGTGACCACTTTGTTGGCATCCCCACTGTTTTCTGAAGTGGAAGAACAATAGATGGAAAGAATCATTTCATGGAAGACAATTATGGCTGTGAGATGAGAGGCGCAGGTAGAGAAAGCTTTTCACCTCCCCTCTGCAGAGCGCATTCTCAGGATGGTGATGAGGATAAACAAGTAGGAGGTGAAGATAATCACAGTACTCAAGCTCTCTTTGAAGGTGGCTATGACAAACAGCAGCACCTTATTAACAGTGATGTCAGAGCAAGCCAGTCTTAAGAGAGGAGGCAGATCACAGAAGAAGTGGTCTATCACATTTGAACTAAATGTCGGGATCTCAAGGGCTAAGCACAAGTGAATCAGAGAACACACTAGTGCACAGAGGTAGCAGCCAGACACCAGCACCATGCGGAGCTTTGGGGCCATGATGACCATGTACAGTAGTGGGTTACAAATGGTCACAAAGCAATCATAGGCCATCACAGCCAGAAGGAAGACTTCAGTGACTACACACGTGCAAAAAAGAAAGAATTGGACCATACATGCCAGGAAGGATATGGCTTTCTCCTTATTGAAGATGTTAGCCAGCATTTTGGGCACAATGGTGGAGGAGTAGCAGAAATCCACAAAGGACAGGTGGCTGAGGAAGAAGTACATGGGGGTGTGCAGTTGGGAGCTGACCTGAATCAGGGCAGTCATGCCCAGGTTGGCCAAGACAGTCACTCCATGAATGAGAAGAAACACCAAGGAGAGGACAACACTCACCTCAGGGACATCTGAAAATCCTGGAGAACGAACTGTACCACAGCAGTGCAGTTTTTCTCGAACATATGCTCCATTTAAAATTGGTTGGAGAAAAGAACCACATTATTTTTTGTGTGTGTTTTAAAATGTAGTTTAACCTCTCTCCTCTCTCCTCTAAACAGATTCTGGATGTGGGGTTGTAGTAATTATCTGTAAAGATATAAGAAAATGTTTATCTCAATTTTTCCTTGACTAAGGCCTTGATAGTAGATATGCTTAAAGTCCACAGTTTAATTCAGAAATCACAGCAAAATGAAAATCTGTGCATTATACTTAATTAACTCATTAAGTTTTGTCAAAATTGTAAACATGACTTCAAATTAAAAAGAAATATTAATTATTATTTGTCAGTTAACACATTTATCTCTAAAATTCAAGTTTAATTACCCATAATTCTTATCAGCCAATCTTTTAGATACCAGTACCCTGGGAAATGACTTCTACACTTGGAGCTAGCCTTCACTATCTCGTGAAAAATTTAAATAACTGATGTTATGAGTTATTGACTCTCCTAAGGTCTTTTAAAATAAAAGAACAGGTTTAGTTTCTAAGTTTTCAATTGTCTCTGTGAACTAATCAATCTTATTGGTTAATTTTAAGATTTGTTTCAAGTCATGGTTCATAGAATAAATATTCTTGTTTGCCAACTTCCTTTTTATATGAATGACTCTTTAGCTTTTTAATTAAATATCTTTTTAAAACAAGTATGTTACATTAAATATTGTGGGAAACTAATTAAAGATGTAGAGCGTGTCATTAAGACAATTGGCTGCTGATAAATGTAAGTTATTTGAGCTATTGTAATTTATAAATAAAGTGGAAAATTGAGTGTGATTAGAAAAATTTGTTAGACATGAAAAAACATATCATTTAATCTGATAAACTTGTTCAATTTATTGCACAGAGTAGGAGAGAATGGGAAAGGAAATTAAAAACTTGATGGATATAGGACAAACATTGTATACAAAAACTATATGATTTGGTTTTGCCTCTGAACATAAATAATTTTATTCATATTATGATTCAATGAAGGATTTATAGCATGATAAGATTCTAAAGAAAACTTGCAGGCTATAGCTGTATAGGAAGTTGGAATGATTTAAGAACTTGAAATTCAAATATGCAGAAAGTCCCTCCATTGTGCACTTGCCCTGATCCTGATAGAAACATCCTTGAGGCACCAATAAGACATTTGTGGAGGAAAGAATATAGAGAACACCAGACACAAGCTTTTCTCAATTTATCACCTGATTTATAAGACATGAAGATATATTCATTAACTTGTCTAATTTTAAGCACATGCCATTGTTCTGCTTTGATGGGGATTAATTCCTCAAATGTAGAAGAAAGGTGAACATTTTTTCCTTCTCTGAGTTCAAAAGGAAGCATAATTTTAAAAATGATTTACCATTAAAAGGGCTAATGATGAAAAAATTTCTTTCTGATTGCCGAAAAAGACTGCTTCTCTATTAGTAAGGAATGTGACACAAGAGGACATCTATCAGTGCCCAGGGCAGTTTCTGCTGTCACAGCAGTAAGGGAGCCTGGTAACGCCTAAGGGAAAGGCTGCTGATTTCCCCATGTACTTTAGATTTTACACTAGATACATTACATAAAGTATGAAACTGTCACTCGGCCTAGAGTTGGAAAAAATGCATAAGAGTGACATATCAAACATCTTTTCTAAAAACTGAAATAAATCCTCTCTTCTACTTCAGACAGGGTTCTTATGTCTATGCTCCTGTATGAACCGTGCTGAGGGTATTTATTACTGCTATACTTTGTGTTTGATTGACTGGGAGAAAAACACTACACAGCATCTGCCATATGGAATGGGTGAGGTTCGCACGAGTGAGAAATAACTTAAACGACAGACAGACACTTTCGTCCATTTGTTCACACTGTTTCCCTCTCAGACCAGTAGCTGTCCTACGTCTTTCAGCAGAGCAAACAACATTTTCTGCAGAATTATCTCTTCCCAAGGAAGGAGTATATCTTCCTACTTGCATTCTCATAGCATGGTGTGTACTAATGCATACTCTAGCATCAAGGTATAAAACTCAAGTTTTAGACCAGCCTGGTACATAAAAGGAGTTCCTTCACAACCAGGACTGTGACACAAAGAATCTCTGTCTCAGACAAAACAAACAAACAAGAAATCAAAACGTAAAGAATAGAAAAGAAAACCCCCTTTTTATATGTTATAATGATATAATTATACAGTGAGGAAGATAATTCACCTTTCAAGTTCTCAGAAACTATTATTTTAGTATATTCCACTACAAAATAATGTATTTATCTAGATTCAACCAACCAACCTGCAAACATACTTTATGCCACCTTCTGCCTCTGGTCATTTTACTGCAGAAAATGCTACAGTCTTTATGTGCGTGTATTATCAAAATCTGTGATCCCAAGCTCCTGAAAACAAGCCCCGATCTCTATGGCACATCAGCATGACAGCAAGGAAATCCCTCCCTCTTGAGATTCAATTATAAGTATAATAAGATATAAAATGGGGAAATTAATCAGTATGGATCAGAGTATCATATGATAGCATAATTTAATTCAAGTTTCTTTCTTTTTCAGGGGTGGATGGATGGTTTAGAGATGGGCTTTCATTGTAGTTTTTGAAGCCTGTCCTGTAACCAGATCTTGTAGACCAGACTGTTCTGAAACCCAGAGAGATAAGCCTACCTCTTCCTCCTAAGTGCTGAGATTCAAGGCGTGCACTGCCTCTGTCTGGCTTCACATTTCTTGATGAACAGTAAAGGTTATTCCTGAGCAATACCTCTGTGTAATATGTGAATAGGTGACATAAGATGACATGTTTGACCAGTCCACTACATATATAATAATGGGTGACAAGTCACCACAGACTTTCCCCAAAGAGCAGAGCGATGTAATAAATCCTGCTGAGTCCTCTCTACATCTTATGTAATAAACTTATATAAACTATTGTCATAATCCAAGTTTATAAAACTGAATGAGTTCAACACATCTATGTCACCTTTACAGATAAGATGAGTAAAACGTAGGCAGATGAAGCCTACCCTTAGCTTAAAAGTGTGATCTCTGTTTGAAATGCCCTATTAATCTTTTTTCTATTATTTTCAAGTTTTTATTGAGTTATAGTTTTTTCTTTGCTACCCTCCCTTCCTCCCCACACCATTCTGCCCTCTTCTGTGACCCCAACTCCTAATTACTACAGAGATCTTGTCTTTCGCTCCTTCCAATGAGATCCATAAATGTTACTTGTAGGGTCCTCTTATGTGTCTAGACTGTCTGGGGTTGTGGACTTTAGGTTGGTCTTTTTTTGCTTTATGTCTATAAGCCACTTATGAGTGAGTACCTATTATATTTGTCTCTTTGGTCTGGGTTACCTCAATCAATATGTTCTTTTTTATTTTATCCTAGATCCATCCTTTTGCTTGCGAATTTCAAGATGTAAATTATCTTTTACCACTGTGCAGAACTCCTTTGTGTAAATGCACCACATTTTCTTTATCCTTTCTTCAGCTGAGGGGCATCTAGATGGTTTCCAGCTTCTTGCTATTACAAATAATGCTGCTATAAACAAAGTTGAGCACAAGTCCTTGTGGTATGATTGAGCATCCTTTGGGTATATCCAACAGCAATATTGCTGGGACTTGAGGTAAATTGTTTCCTAATTTTCTGAGGAATTGTCATATTAAATTCAAAGCACTTGCACAAGCTTGCAATCCAGCATAAGCTGTCATCAGAGTTTTTGATCTTGGACATTCTGACAGGTGTCAGATAGAATCTCAGAGTTGTTTTGACTTGCATTTCTCTGATGGCTAAGAATGTTGAAGATTTCTTCATGTCTTTCAGCCATTTGAGATTTCTCTGTTGAGATTTTCTCCTTAGTTCTGTACCCCATATTTTATTGGATTATTTGTTCGTTTGATGTTTAGTTTCTTGTGTAATTTTTATATATTGGAGATAAGAGGTTTTTAGAATGCTTATGACATTATATCTAAAGATATAAATAATATTATAGGAATTGGTTTATTCTTTTTTTAAAGTAATTTTATTAAATTATAAAAGTTTCCATTTACGCCCCTCTCCCCAACACCCTCCCACTCCCCCCTCCCTCTCCACCTCCCTCTTTGTCCCTAAGGGCAGTCAGGGTTTCCAGCCCTGTGGGAAGTTCAAGTTCGTCCCCCCTCCCTCCAGGTCCAGGAAGGTGAGTATCCAAACAGACTGGATCCCAAAAATCCAGTATATGCAGAGGAAACTAGTCCCAGTGTCATTGTCAATGGCTTCTCAGAAAGACTCCGGGCCAGCCACATTCAGAGAATCCGGCCACATTCAGAGAATCTGGTTGGATCACGTGCTCGTTCAGTCGCAGTCCAACTGCCCTTGGTAAACTCTCATTAGATCCGACCCCTTGTATCAGTGGGTGATAGCATCCCTCGCAGTCCTTCGTCATTTTCTTCGTCCTTCTGCTCCTCATTTGGACCTTGGGGGGCTCAGTCCGGTTCTCCAATGTGGGTCTCCGTCTGTATCGCCATCCATCGCCAGATGAAGGATCTATGGTGATACGCAAAATATTCATCAGTATGGTTATGGGCCAAGGCCGGTTCAGGCACCCTCTCCTCTGTCCAGAGAACAATCTGGGGATCTCTCCTTGGACCTGGGATCCCATATATAACCAAGTTTCCTATAAACCCCAAAATGACTCCCTTAGTTGAAATATATTCTTCCCTGATCCCATATTCATCCTTCCTCCCTTCCCCCCATCCCGGTCAACCGAGCTTTCTCCATTCTTCCCCTACTCCCTTCTCTCCAACCCTCTCCCCTTCCAACAACCCCCCCCCATGCACCCAAGGTTACCTGGGACTCTTGACTATTTCCTACTTCCTGGCGGATAGCTAAATAATCTTCATCAGGTTCGTCTTCTTATTTAGCTTCTCTAGGATCACGAATAATAGGCTCAAAGACCTTTAAATTATGGTTAGAATCCACTTATGAGTGAATATATACCGTGTTCCTCTTTTTGGGTCTGGCTTACCTCACTCAGTAAAGCGTTTTCTATGTCCATCCATTTGCATGCAAAATTCAAGATGTCATTATTTTTTACCGCTGAGTAAAACTCTAATGTGTATATGTTCCACACCTTTTTTAACCATTCTTCTATTGAGGGGCACCTAGGCTGTTTCCAGGTTCTGGCTATTACAAATAGTGCTGCTATGAACATAGTTGAACAAATGCTTTTGTAGTATGCTAGGGAATCTCTAGGGTATATTCCCAAGAGTGGAATTGCTGGGTCCTGAGGGAGGTTGACTCCCAGTTTCCTGAGAAACCGCCACACTGATTTCCACAGTGGCTGCACAAGTTTGCATTCCCACCAACAATGGATGAGTGTTCCCCTCACCCACATCCTCTCCAACATAGGCTATCATTGGTGTTTTTGACTTTAGCTATTCTGACAGGTGTAAGATGGTATCTCAAAGTGGTTTTGATTTGCATTTTCCTGATCACTAAGGAGGTTGAGCATGACCTTAAGTGTCTTCTGGCCATTCGAAGTTCATCTGTTGTGAATTCTCTGTTCAGTTCAGTACCCCATTTTGTAATTGGATTAATTAGAGTTTTAGTGCCTAGTTTCTTGAGTTCTTTGTATATTTTGGAGATCAGACCTTTGTCTGATGTGGGGTTGGTGAAGATCTTCTCCCAGTCAGAAGGCAGCCTTTTTGTCTTACTGACAGTGTCCTTTGCTTTACAGAAGCTTCTCAGTTTCAGTAGATCCCATTTATTCATTGTTTCTCTTATTGTCTGTGCTGCTGGGGTCCTACTTAGGAAGAGGCCTCCTGTGCCTATATCTTGTAGACTACTTCCCACTTTCTCTTCTATCAGGTTCAAAGTGGATGGATTAATGTTAATGTCTTTAATCCATTTGGACCTGAGTTTTGTGCATGGTGATAGGTATGGATCTACTTTCATCCTTCTACAGGTTGACATCCAGTTATGCCAGCACCATTTGTTAAAGATGCTTTCCTTCTTCCATTGTATACCTTTAGCTCCCTTGTCAAAAATTAGGTGCTCATAGGTTTGTGGGTTAATATCCGGGTCTTCTATTCGATTCCAAAGGTCGATTTCTCTGTTCCTATGCCAATACCAAGCTGTTTTCAATACTGTAGCTCTGTAATAGAGTTTGAAGTCAGGGATGGTAATGTCTCCTGAAGTTCCTTTATTGTATAAGATTGTTTTGGCTATCCTGGGTTTTTTGTTTTGCCATATAAACTTGATTATTGTTTTCTCAAGGTCTGTGAAGAAGTTTGATGGGATTTTGATGGGGATTGCATTGAATCTATAGATTGCTTTTGGTAGAATTGCCATTTTCACTATGTTGATCCTCCCAATCCAAGAACAAGGGAGATCTTTCCATTTTCTGATATCCTCCTCAGTTTCTTTCTTCAAAGACTTAAAGTTCTTGTCAAATAGGTCTTTCACTTCCTTGGTTATACCTTAACTACCTCTGGGATTACTGCAAAACCAGTGTTTATATCATTCAAAATAGAAACCAAAAGAGCAGGGGGCTTCAAATATGTATACTTACTCTTAGATTTTTATGATTAACATTCAATTTTGACCGCTGGTGTCCAATGATTTGTCACCCAGGACTCTGTACTGTCACTTGAAGTTCCCAAAGGCTTATATTCACCATCAGAGAGAAAAATCTATGATCTTTAAAGTATCCCATTTTGTGACTATTGTGGCATAAACCAGGATTAATGGAAACTACACAGAAATGTTTGCAAATGCCCCCAATCGCCATCTGTTCCACTGCAATCAGTAATTTACAAAGAACAGCCCTTCCTCTGTTATCACACTATAATCAAACTTTTACTAACATTAGATGCAATATTTTAAGAAATTTTTACAATTTGCTATAAAATTTATAAGATTAACTCTTCTAGATTGATTTCCAAAACAACTACATGAACAAGGCACTTATTTTATTCTTTAGATTTAATCTCTTTTAATGCTGAAGAATAATTCCATTCTTCCTCTTAATTTTTAATGCTATCTTTCAGTCAGGATTTTCAATATGGCTTCCCTAGAAAGAAGTTTTTCTATGGATATCATTGTTCCTACAATTTTATTTTTCTTGCATCTATAACTTCTTAATATCTGTGGTGTATTGCATATTTTACTCTGCTCTGTGTATATTTACATGATTGTTGACCTTCATGTACCTAAATAAATCAAATTTCGTGTTGTGACAACTTGTATTTAACATTTAGTTTTAAAATCTTTGTATTAGTAACACAACAATAAAAGAAATGGTTCAAACAATCAGCATTGGTAGGAACAAAGGACATAGCACTTTAATATATGCTATGTACTCCAATGAGGAGATGCCACTGTCTTAGCTTACTTTTCTATCCACCATCCCTCAGTATTTAAGGATTTTCATATACATTCCGGAAGATTCAAACAGTTTCAAGTAACTCTCCAAAAGCGTGATTTTCCAGATGTGCTTTTAAGATTATGTCATTTTCTTATTAATAAACATGAGTAATATAATTCAAAATTAAAATGTTTTAAGTTTTTCAAACAAAGGCAGGAACTGATCCTTGTAAAATAAAAATTAAATAGAGAATGCAACCATCAAAATATTTTAAAAGAAACATACAAACATCTTGAAGAAGACACAGGTTTTTAATCTTTATTAAAGATGGCATTATTTACTATGAACCAACTACTTGACTTCAGGGAAATGCACCCTAGAGAACCCGCACTGATAATTGTCTTGGACTACAAACATCTAATTAGAAGAAACTTCCCCTTTTGTTTTTAGAATGCATACTTTTCCAGGACAATATTGTGTTCATTTTCAGACCTCATAAACAAAGTTTCTTTCATCAGAATTTATATTTATGAGAATTAATAAATTAACAAATGTATGAATATATGAACAAATCTAGTAGAATTCACCAAGAATAGTTATACTAGCTATTGTTCCAATGTTCAGGACATTGTCCTATTATACGTACATTTGCAATAGCTCTAACTGAACTTAGTGGTTTATAACAAAAAAGTTGGGAATTTGTAGTATGCAATGGGAGGTATATTTTATATATTTTTTATATTTTATTTTTTCACTGTATAAATAAAACTTTAAATAAGAGAGATCATAATTCTTGATCATATGTGACACTGAGACAAATATACTTGTCCTAAAAATTAAGCAAAGATAATTAAAATTTTGTTTTAAAGAAAGGTGCCAAATGCTGTCAATCATATAACAAATGGAACAATGGATTTGTTTATGTCATTTATGGTTTACTACTACAATAAGTATCTAAAGAGAAAAGAGAAAATAATGTTGACACATAAGAACACATCTTTTAAAAGATATTTTATGATACAGTAGGCTCCAAGTTTGATCTAAAGGCTTATTAAACAATTGTAATTATCATTACTTTTATTTGATTTAGAGTCAAATGTATATCTTTATTTAGCATAAGGATCTGGACCACAGTTGAAAGGATTTTTATAGAGGATAATAAGGAAATGCTAAATTATGTGTAGAAGAGGAGAATGTGATTAAATATGTTATTTATATATGCAAATGAAATAAAGAAATCTATTAATATGTAAGAAATATACTAATAAAATGTAAATACAAATAGTTAAATTTCAGTATTGAAACTAGAACATATAAATAATATTAAAAAGATAAAATACATTCCACATTATTTTCATATTACACCTGAATTTTGAGAATTTTGTCTTATATTCCCAAACACTAATTAATATATTTTGCTATAGCATTACAATAAAAAGTCACTGTAATTTTGTTTTGAAAATTTTCATATCTATCTACCTACTCAAATTTGGGCATTTTAAGTCCTCACTCTCATCATCTATCCATCTCCATTAATATAATATACTTTTTTATAATGTTGCAAAACACTAATAAAAAAATAAGTTTGGAAAGGAAAGTGTTTGCTTGGCTTACATTTTTATTTCACAATCTATCAGTAAAGAAGTCAGGGAACAAACTAAAGTAGAAACCAGGAGATCAAGACATTAGGGATAATCACTGAAAATTTACCTGGAAGGCTAAAGTTTGATTTAACATATGTGACCATGTCCCATGTGATTGTATGCTATATCTCTAAAGCTCTGGGGCGTTCATACTATCAATTGTACTATAATAATAATAATGTAATGACTTTAATGGATATAAAGTGAAGGAAAGCTTAGGAAAAAGATTTAGCAATAGCAGTTCAGCAAATCATATATATGGGTATTATGTAATTATTTATGCATATATATGTTTATTATATCCTGCGTGTAACAGTACATATGTAGGTATAAATAACATGTATAATATATAATGTAAATACAAATCCTTAATAGTTATAAAAGTTTATATATAAATAAAATTATTGAATGTATGTAATATATATGCATGTAATATATATAATTTCCTTAGTTGTTTATATGCTATTATATATAAATATACGTTTATATTTCCTATATATTACATTCGATCATACATTATATATAATGTTTGATCTGAAATATATATGTATTATATATGTATGTATATGTCTGTCTATGTGTGCATATGTACACACACACATATACATATATGTATAATTCTATAAACCATACCTGTTCTTCACATGTGCTTTTTGACATCTCCTGGAATTATTTTACTGAATCAATATTAGGACCCATAAAATCAAATTTTAATGACATGATCCTGTTCATTTTTAAAAATGTATTTATTTGCTTATTTTATGTGTAGTGGGGTATTGCCTGCATGTTTGTCTGTGCACAGTACATGTGGCTGGTAGACAAGAGCTAGACGTGCCTTGGCATAGGTTTTACAGGTGACTCTAAGCTCTCATGTTGGCCCCACAAATTTAAGCAGCCAGTGTTCTTAACCCCTAAGTTGTCTCTTCAAACTTCTTGCCACTCTTTTATGTATGTGTATGTGTCTTTGAAATTTAATGAAGTTATATGCCGGTGAGGTTTTGTGCCTTCATAGGCCAGGGTGGCTTATGCTAAAATTCTAGATACTGACAGACAATACTGGGTCTTATGGAAGTGCAGGATGTGCAAATAACCCCTGAGCCATGTTTATTTCCACAGAAACTCATTTTTACACCTAATCACAAATTTTATTCTGATGGATATGTTTGCTATATAGATAGATATAGGTAATATTAATTGTGATTGGGTGACAAAACTTATCAAGACACTTGCACTAGAATGACCCAAATAAATGCATACATATTAAATTATATCATAAAATCCTGTGCACATAAATGAAGTTTAAATGTTAAGGCAATTTTAAATTTCTAACAATTACTTGTCTCATTTTATAAAATGCTTGAATATTATTTTTAATAATATTTCTTCATTAACATAGATAATAACCACTAGCTACAATAACTAAAATGCATAGAAAAATCATATCTGGAATATTCCCCTCTCACATCCACAGATTAAGGACTTTACATTTACTAGCTTGAGTGTATATTATCTACATTCTATACATGGATATATATATATATATATATATACATGGATATCTATACGCATATCCATGCCACAATGAGATAACATAACACTACAGTAAATATGGATATAATAGAAAAATTCACACCAAAACTAAAGAAAATGTAAATATTTATATAACTACAGCCACCATCTCTGACCAGCTTTCATGAAAGTATCAGTTTTCTAAGGAAACAATATAGACTTGTGTTAAAAACATACACATCTATTGTTATCAAATAAAATTTCAGTAATTAACTATAAATATGCAAATACTTTTCAATAAATGACTTCACATATTTGTGAATATTTTCAATGCTATTTTTGATATATTTTAAAACAAAATGTCAGCAGAAGTGATTATTCAATGGCTAAGAACATATACTAGGCTTACATTGAGTCATTAAGTTTGGTTCCCAGCACCCACAAGGTTTGTCTCAAAGAATGTATACTGAAGCTGTTGGGGAAATTTATGCCATCTCTTGGTCTCAAGAAAGACACACACACAAACACACACACACATACACACCCAGAGAGAGAGGGAGAGAGAGAGAGAGAGAGAGAGAGAGAGAGAGAGCACCTACACACATTTAAATAAAATTAAAACAAAAATCTGTTTAAAAGAAGAAAGGAAAATGTAAGGGAAACTGGTATTGACATATAAAAATAATAATAATATGATATATAATACCGAGTGTATTTTAAATATACTAATTATAAATATGGCAAGAGTTATTTTTAAGGTTTTTATTGCACATTTGTGTTGAGCAAAATGGCCAGTGTAAAAATAACCCTTAAAGAATTACGTGAAGCTTTTCCCTCGTTTTCATTACTGGTTATTGAATAGCTCTAAATATTTGCTTTTGAATTATTATACCAATTTCTTTGATGATTTGCTTTAGATCATCTAAAAAGTCCTGTATTTTCAATATACAACTTGAGTTAAACATTTTCCTAGGCTGCATTATGCTAACGTACACAAACATGGAAATATATAAGAAGTAATTGTTCTTGAAATATCTGAAGAAAATATGGGAAAATGGCCTGAGATTCATTTTCTAAGAATATTTAAAGATTGGAGGTTATTGTAATGCATATTTTGTGAATTGGAATATTGGAATAATTTATATAGGGAATCTAATCAACAAGATTACTGATTGTTGTAACAGACAACAGGACCTTAATAAAAATACCTCATCTTTCTAGAACTACATTTGCTAAGAGTTGTGAAGTCCTGAAAAGTTCTTGCTTAGCAGTTAATATGAAAAAATAGCCATGATAATGGAGTCCACTGGATATATCATCAATCATGTCATATGATGTTAGGCTACACCATCAGGAAAAGTTAGAAATACCAGATTAAATATTGCATCTAAGAATTAAATATGGGTACCAAGTCATATCACAAATATATGTCATCAAGGCATGAGGGACCTGAAGTCTAGGGAGTGTCAATAAAAAAGTCCAAGGAGGCTACAGGTTGAGCAATTAGAAACAAGTTGTCGCTTGTAATATCTGGATTGTATGTTACATTTCTAAAGCACTGGGGCATTTCCATAATCAACTTTAACAGTGATAGAAAATATATAAGGCCTCTTTAGGATGTAAGATGTAGAAATACACAAGAAAAATAAGTAATTTAATGATAGACCAGAAAGATGTTATGAATTAAAGCCTTAGAAAATATGTTATATTTCTAATTATCAATTTTTTCCAAAAATAAATTCTATTGTCAATTTCTTTTTTTATTTATAAATATTTACTATTTGTGTGACAATTTATGTTAATGTATAACAGGGCATTAAATATAAAAGTAAATATAAAATACAAATGTAAGGACTACCAGTGTCTTAGTAATAAAATCTCCTAAATTCTTATTAGTGTGAGTAGCACAGACTGGGCAGTGATCCTCTCCATTGATATCAGGATCCTCTTTCATTCACCTGTGGTATTTTCATTATAATGCACCAGAATTTATGATTTTTTGTCATGAATATTTATAAAATAAAGATTTACAACTGTACTTTCTTTATTGGTGGCAATTGAACTTACCAAAATAAATATCCAACTTATTGCTTTAATTTTTATTACTTTTAAAAGAATTGTTAAGTATATTGAAATGTTTAAATTTATTTAAAAGGAGTCAAGATAGACTTTAAAAAAATTTCTCATAGCTTTGAGGTTATAATATAAATATGTCATTTCCCTTGTCTCACTCTTTACTTCAAACCCTCTCATATATACATCCTTAATCTCTTTCAAATTCATGACTTTTTTTCATTAGTTGTTCTTATTTGCATGCATATATTTGCAAATATATTCTAAATAGGACTGCCTCAGGCTACATAATGTTACTTATATGCATGTTTCCAGGACTTACCATTTGCTATTGCTAACCAACTGATGCTTTCTGCCCACTTGAGTTTTTATATTTACTAGTATCTCCCATCTTCTCATAGCTTATTCATGAAAGAGTACAGTTTACAAACATTCATCTTTTACCTACAGTTTATAAAATGTGTTGGCAATTCTTTTGCAATTCACTTCAAATTCGTTTTATTTTTCTGGCATCAGATTATGTGTTTACTCTTTCATTTCTGATGATTTTGAGGCTTCTCCACTTTTTCTTACTTCTCATACATTTTGATCAATTAATTTTGTGTTTGTCTAAAAAAGTACCTTATTTATGAAAGTTCAAATATTTTTCTTTCTTCACTTTAAAATTTGTGCTTCACATGTGTCTTAGTCAGAGTTCTTTTACTGTGAAGAGACACCATAATTATGGCAATGTTTTTAAAGGAAAATATATAATTGAGACTAATTTACAGTTTCAGAAGTTAAGTCTGTTGTCATCATGGTGGGAACGTGGCACATGAAGTGAAATATGGTACTGGAGAAGTAGGTGAGAGTTCTACACCTGGATCAACAGGCAACAGGAAGAGAAAGGGACTAGGCCTGGCTTAGGTCCTTGAAATACAAAGAATACTACCAGTGACACACGTCCTCTAACAATGCCATGCTTCCTAATCCTTTCAAATAGTGCCAATGACTTTTGACCAAGTATTCAAGTCTGTGAGCGTTTGAAAGTCATTCTTATTCAAGCCATCATAACAGATAATTGTATGGAAAATTTTTATTTTTAATTGACTCATATTAGCTGTTCATATTTATATTTTGTAGTATGATATTTCATAACATGTGTGTTGTCGTGCGAACTTGTTCTGAAGAAATGCGAACAAAATATCTTGTCATCCAAGATAGGGCACCAAGAATAGAAGCTATTTCAATCAAGTAACTTGAAACAATGAATTTAATCAGGGTTTCTTTTAAGAAACACAATAAACTGTACTTACTATATCAAGGGCAACTCATAGTCATCAGTGCCCTGGTAGGAAAAATCTCTCTCCAGCAATATTCAACTGTTATTAATTCATTTTCTAAATTTAATTGTAAATGGAGAATGTTCATTTGTTTTCCAGCTGTCCAGATTCGAATAATCACACAGAAACTATTCTAATTGAAACACTGCTTGGCCAATGACTCAGGCATATTTCTAGTTAGCTATTATAGTCTTAAATTAACCCATTTAATCAATGAATCACCACGAAGCTGTGACCTACCAGTTAGATTTTGGAGATTGTCTCCTTCAGAAGCTACATGGTGTTTCTGTGATTCTGTCTACTCTCTCTATATATTTCTGTTCAGATTTTCTACCTGTCTTTGCTCTGCTAAGCTGTCGGTCAAAAGAACTTTATTCATCAACCAATAAAAACAACACATGTACAGAACGACATCCTACATCATTTAATGTCAAGGCTTACCATATTACAAAATTAGGAGGAATAGCAAGCAAACTTATGAATTGTAATTACTACCATATCTCTGGTCCTAAATTTGTACAAATTTAGTAAAATTAAAAGTGAAATTTTTTTCCTGTTATTTTCTTTATCGC
Source organism: Myodes glareolus (assembly GCF_982192425.1). NCBI lineage: Eukaryota > Metazoa > Chordata > Mammalia > Rodentia > Cricetidae > Myodes > Myodes glareolus. The sequence goes on along the minus strand of NC_142027.1, from coordinate 1,146,570 downwards.
AAAATCTTTATTACTGCTTTAATTTTGTTTCTTATAAGTTTAATGAAAATTTGTGTTTATGATTAAAAGTTGTAAGTGTAAAGTCATGTATCCATTTTTTTCTAGGTTTTCCAATTTATTGACTCAATACACTCAAAAGGGTCCCTAGTAGCACACAGTGTGCCTATATGATGGCTCTTTATTTGTTTGCACAAATTTGTAATTGGGTTTTGATGAGTTTTCTTTTACCTTAACGGAAGGAATGTTTACTGTCTTTTTTCCCCCTAAAGTAACTTCTATTGTATTAGTGGTGCAATTGTGTTGAAAGTTACGCATCCTCAGAAAAATTCTTTAATAAATTAGAAAAGCTAACATTTATATTTACTATGTCTGTAAATTCTACATAAGAATGGCATATACATTGCATGCTAAAACAATAGTTTGTACCATCACTTAATATAAAATGTGATCCCAAAATTACTTGTTGGGAACTATATGTTGTAGTTTCAGATCAGCATGTTCATCTTGTTTTTTTTTTTGTTGTTGTTGTTTGAATCTTCTCAGATTCTACCCTTCTTTTCCTCAGAATTCTTGGTTTAGTTTTCCCATCTACCTTATTTATTTTATTAAGCTATGAGTCAGTCAGTTTCTTTATTAAACTAATCACAGCAACATGTGTTCATATAATGTAAAGGAATATTCCACAGTCTTCCATGTCCCGCAGACTGTTCTCCAACCTGACATTCCAAGTTCTGAGTCCAGGTGAGTTTTGAAGACCTGGAAGGTGCATTTCAATTCTCTGAGTGCTCTCAGTAAATTTAAAAAAAAAAGATTTTAATAATGCCTGGATGGTTTTTCTTGACAAAATTTATTTTCCTAAGGCCAGATTATCAGTGGGTTGAATTTCCTCATATGCCTTAATGTTTTAAGGTAATTATTGACTAAATTAGGATGATGAAACTTGATTTATTTTGTTTTCAGTTCACATGTGTACCCCAAGTACCCAGGGGTTTTATTCCCTCCTGACCATGCAGTTATTGTAAAACATAGCACCTAAATTTGTCCTCTGAGTCTGGCTTCCCTTCAGAGACATTTTGTGAAGCCCAAGGCTTTCTTTTATAATGGGAAGAAATCAGATTTTTTTTGCTTCCTTAGAGGCTACGAATTTGTAAGAAACTTTCACTGACAGGATAAGTATGGGCAAACTGGAAAAAAAGTGTATATTTTATTAATTTAATAATTTACTTAACAGAATAAAAATCCATCAGTAAGTAGTCCTGTGAATTTGCTTAAGTTTGCCTAGTTTCCAATGAATTATTAGTCAAACCTTACATATTAGCATATTTTTATTTTATGTGGAAGTTTTTAAAATATTACATTTATGTCATAAAAATATTGTTAAAACAGGAGTATCTGCTATATCCATCTCACCAAGTAGGAAATAACACAAGGTATTAAACATTATATCTTACAAGCCTAAAATATTTGAATGACTTTGTATTCTAAACTCATTTATTAATTTAATAGTATCTAACAATTATATTTGAAAAGTAATATTTTTAATTCTGAAGTTTTACATATATTTAGGAAATATTTTGTTAATATATACAGCAATGATGACATTTAGTGGGCTTTATATAATTGGAATTTTCTAATATGTATTAGAAGCAAATAATTGCAGTTTATTTTTGATACCTGCATTAATCCCTGATGTTTTCATGAAGGTTGGTCTGGGATTGGATAGAAAAGTGACTGCATTCATATTTGATAGAATTTTAAGGACATAATTATAGTTAGGAGAGAGAGATGGGTGTCATGAAATGCTTGCTGCCTGGGAGAATATTTGCTGTGTCACTTGGAAGACTGACTGTAAGTGTAATTAAATAGCACTCCCAATTATTTTTATAGTCAGGCTATAGATGTGTACATATTTACATTGGAACCCAGATACTTTTAAAGACAGTTGTAGATTTTAAGGGAAGGTACAGAACAAAAACATGTTAGTATCTACCATTTTCTGACTGAGAAGTGTTGCAAAGTAAAAAAAAAAAAAAAAAGGAAGGGCTATATTTTCAAAACCTTTTATTTGACCTCAATCTGGGTTCTTGGAGTCAGAAGTGTGTGTGTGTGTGTGTGTGTGTGTGTGTGTGTGTGTGTGTGTGTACAAATACATAAACACAACTTGCTAAGTCTCTTTTTGTTGTTTGTATATGTTTTCAGTGCTTACCAGTCTGCACTTAACAACCAATAATGAAATGATAGCAACAATGTCATTATGAACTACAACAAAATAAGGCACACAGAAGAAATCAAAACAAAACAGATATAAAATCAAGGGTCACAGTATACCTATTCTCAGCGACTTAATCTGCTAGAGATGCACTGAGTTCTTCTCTAGCCTCAATTTTAATGAACCTCAAGATGAACTTCATCTGTTGTTCTGACAGATTGTTTTAGCTGCCTGTGTAGTAATGGTGTTTTATATATGATAGTCTATCTTTTCCAAGTTGAAACCATTTAAATTAAGTCTATTTCAGAGAACTCCCCTGTTCCTCTTTGGCCTAGGCAACAGATGTTTACAAGGCAGCACCTACCATTGACCTTAGTATTGGCCTGGAGCAATTTTCCAGGAAGATCCTCTGAAAATTGCCCTCTTACAATATTGTCTTTTTTATAAAGAATTTATACAATGTTAAATATTTCAGTTGATCTTCAAAGTTGACATGGATTTCAATGAAGCCTACAAGTTAATATTAAATGTGGTAGAATTATCAATATTTTGTGAGTCCTGACTAATTTGTGATGCTCGGTAAGACTAATATGTTTACATATGATAATACAATAGACTTCAAGGACTAATACCAATGTCACGATAAATTGCTGTCATTATAAAACTCAGTTTCCTTAATATTTGCATATTTTATGGTTCATAATTACTGATAATGATTATTTATTGTTCTTTCTAAGATGCATTTATAGATAGACAGGGAAGCAGTTAGATATACAGAGAGATGTAAAGACTTAAATCTAAGTGTTTTATCAATACCAGAGAGATAATAAAACATTAAAAAATTCAAAAAATGTCTGAAACTCTTCTTTAGGAGCCATGATGTGTAGATTTCTAGAACCTTTTCAGATGGAATAAGGTACGAAAATTATTGAAAAACCAAAGATCAGTTTTATTAGAAAAACGTGAAGTTATGCATAGACTGTTCATATGGAAATTTTTATGCAATTTTGAATTTAGAATATTAGTAGAGTGCTTGATTACAGTCATCCTGAGGTCTGGATTTCTGTCAACACATCGAGCGGTAATGTGGAGCGGCAATTGTTTCCTTTTCCTTTTTCTTTTTCTTTTTCTTTTTAGTTTTTTTGAGACAGGGTTTCTCTGTAGCTTTGGAGCCTGTCCTCGAACTAGCTCTTGTAGACCAAGCTGGCCTCGAACTCAAAGTGATCCACCTGGCTCTCCCTCCCAAGTGCTAGGATTAAAGGCATGTGCCACCACCACCCTGCAAATGACTACTTCCCACCATAACAGGGACTTAAACCCTGGAACCTCAGATTAAAAGTCTGATGCTTTACCGACTGAGATATCCAGGCTCTTTTGTTTTCTGACAGTATAAAAATATAAGAAATTCCTAGGTGGATACAGTTTCAATATTCCTAGTTTCAGGGTCATTAGTATAATATATCTTGTTGCTGTGAAGTGCAGTGTTTAGCCCATTTTTATTTTCTCTTTTCTATTTTTTGACTTTATTTAAAAAATTCTATTTTAATAAAAATTCTATTTTTATTTTTATTTCTATTTTTATTATAATATAATAGAATAGAACTGAATCTTGGGAAAGATTTAGTAATAGTCAAAAATAAGTTTATATAATAACTTTAGCATACATATATAAGGCATGTATTTAATTTGCAAATGTATTGATTTTATTTATTGTTCTGTAGCTGAGGAAATGAATACGTAATGCATATGGGCGCATTACAGGATCAAACAGCGTGCAAATATTCAAGCCGCACAAAAGAGACACCAAACTTGAGAGCAAGAATTCTCACTTATTGTTATCTTTGTCATTGTCATCAAGATTCTTACTAAAGGAGCACTCCAAAAAACATTCTCCACCTGTGCTTTCACCTGTGCCTAACAATGTTCTGCTGTACTCATAGACCCGTGCTTAGTACAGTATTAGCCCAATAGTCATCAGAGAGGTTTCATCCAGTTACGAGTGGAAACAGAGGCTGAGTTTCCCTCCCCTCACTCACACCTTAGGTTGAATTTAGGCAAACCTGCTAAAGAGAGGAAAGATTGCAGGAAGCAGAGAGGTCAAGGATACCATAAGAAAATCCACAGAACCAACTAACCTGGGCTCATAGAACTTACCCAGACTGAACGGACGGACATCCAAGGAGTTTGCATGGGACTAAGCTAGGTCCTCTGCATATAAGTGACTCTTATGCAGCTTGATCTTCTGGGCCTCCTAACAGTAAGAGGAGGGGCTGTTTCTGACTTCTTTACTAGTTTTTGGAATACTATATCTCATACTGAGTTGCCTTGTCCAGCTTTAATTCATGGGAAGGTTCTTAGACTTACCACATCCTGATATACCATGTTTTGTTGATATCAGTGTGAAATCTTCCCTTTTCTTAACAGATATGGAGGAGAAGTAGAGGTGAGAGTCGCAAAGGAGAGGAGAGAGAAATTGGTGGGAGAGGAGGGAGGGGAAATAAATGAGAAAAAAACTCGACCATCAATCTCATATAAGACAATACCGTATCAAATGGGATAGAATAAATGAAAAAATAAACTCAAGTAAGTGATAATTTGAAATCCATTTGACTTCCTTTTGATAAAATTAGTAGACAGGTGGCAACACTTTACTTTCAGTCTGCTGAAATGTCTTAACTTCACGTTTTAAGTGTGGTAAGAGTGTAATCCAAGACACACAGTTTGGTAATGCTTTAATAAAATAAGATTTGGATTACTATGCCAAAAATCATTATAAATAACAACAAACTTTAAGGATGCCCCCTTAAAGTGCTTCTGTAATACAACTCAGTAAATCCTCAAAATATTAACACATCAATTGACAATAAGTATGTGTTTGTATAATCAGCTTTATTGTAAGATTAGCAATTTACTTAAAATGAGATATTAAAAGACAAATAATGCTACAGAAAGTCTGTTATTAACTTATTTACAAATGCAAGCTGATAAACATGATATAATTTTTGGAGATGTCATATTTTCAACAATAAATTCATATTATTTTGAATCGCCCTTTTGTTGCTGTAAGTTTGCTGTAATTTTCTACTAATAGTTACCAACCTGTTTACTGTCCCATATGATTTGGTGATTTCAGTTAATTATACTCATAATTGGGAAGCAGTTCTTAGTCATCTTGTTTCTAGTTCATGGTAAACTTTCTCAAGATTTCTGTGGTTTGATTTCCTGGGGCCATGCTTTGAGAGTTAAAACACAATCTTTGACCGTCATATTTGGTTTCTGAGTCTTACTCACATTGTAAGAATTTTTAAGCTAAACATTATCCTTTTAGTAATAAATAAATTTTCTTGGCTCTTCTCCTGGCATATTTTGAAAATGGAACTCTTATGACTTAATTCCCAATTAGATTCATGTCTTTAATCAAAGTTTCATAATTTTTTTGTAATTTATGGAATTGATCAAAAAAACTTTCAATTAATAAACCTACAGTGGGAGTATGGTTTTGGGTGGTTAGTTAATTAACATGTCGTATCATAATTTAGATGTGAGAGATTCTAAGTTGAAAGTATATTTTTATTAGGGAAAGAGCTCTGTGACAACATCTGATTCACCTGAGATTCAGAATGCAAGGTATTGAACTACTTATTATATTAGTAAAAATCTTGACTTGAGTTTGTGTTTGAGGTTTATTAGTGTATTGAGTGTGTAGTAGGCATTGTATAATTAAAATAATATTAATTAAACATTTAATTTTGACAATAATTTGGCAGTATGTACATATAAATGCTCTTGTTGAGAGATGGGTAATTTGATAAGCCTAAATGCTATGAAGTTAGAATCCACACATGAGTGCACGTTGCATGATTCTTCTATTTCACCTAAACTGTAACAAAAAAGAAGATGCAAACAATGTGTGATAGTTTGGGAAACTGCAGGAACCTAAATCTGAAAGCTTAATAGTAATCATAATAAGATCAAGGAAGAACACCGCTTCTACTGTATCTTTGTCAGAGTGTTTCCATTCATGGTTTCTCATTTAGTTACACAAGTCATAATTTACAAAATATTAATGGTAATTCTATATTTGCTTTTCATGTATTATAAATTTTAAGTAAACTCAAGAAACCATGAAATTGCAGGAAAGAACAGCTTATATTTTGTGGGCATTCACTGATAGGTGTCAAAAAGTATTTATTGCTCTAAAAGTAACTTATTTAAGCCATATGATAACAATGACAGTGACACCAATACTTTTAGTTAATAATTACTCATTATGTTTTCATGTCCAAGGGTAATAGACCTTCCATAACTTGTTGGCGCCACATATGAATAGTTCATTTAAGCAGAATTTTAGCATATGCTCGCCCAATCCAGTCAATGGTCTTACTGAAGTCACATCTGTATATTCAAAAGAATCAGTAAATGGCCTGTTATTAAGACTTGAGTAGCAAGCCCTGTTGTTCACAATACTGGGACATAGTTATGAAGTTGGAGAATACTAGGTATAGAGCAATTCACTTAAATGTCAAATTAATGCAAAGAGAAAGGAGAGACATTTCAGACATTTGTGAAGCCAAAATTGCATTACATCTAAAATAGTAATAAGGGTAAAGCAAATATTGAAAACCTATATTGTGCACTATTGAAAATGTAGTATTACTCTACCCAAGTTTCAATTATCAGAAGTACAAGGAAAGTCGTATATACGGAAGAGTACAGAGCACTACTGTTTTTCATGCTTGTTTATAAGAATGTTTCTATGAGGAAGCAAATATTTACTTCTAAAGGTCAAATTTCAAACAGAACACTATAAACTTTTAAGATTTTAAAAATAGGCCAAAAGAGTCTGTAACCTTATTTTAGAGATTTAGGTTTGCTAGAAAATGTTAAGTAATCTAAGTATTCAAGATTAGAAATGATTGGACAAAAATAATTTGTCCTTGAATATAAAATACTGTATAAGATACCCCATTAAAAGTGAATCTCTGTATTGGCATTTTCAATGTAGAGAATTCAGACAGTTAGAATCGTGCATAAGGGAAATTAAACCTATGAAACAAGGAATAGAATAACCAGTGCATATGCTTTTTTATAGAAAAGATAAATCAAGAACTTTTGGTTTTCAATGTGAAAAATGACGATTTATATTATACCTCTGTCTTACAAAACAACATTTCCCTAAATTATATAAATTAAATTTTTGTACTAAAAATGAGCATTTTAATTATTTAATTATCTGTTCAACAAAATAAACAAGGTAGGAGACAAGAGATGTGACTCTCTACCCTTTGTGTTAATGTTTTTGTGTAAGATGAGTCAGTATTGGAAAAGAACTGACTTTATAATCTTGTCTTTTATTAAAGGATTCTGTGAAGTGTTGAATATTAGAGTGTATGCTAAATTTTATTTATGTTTCATGTCCCAGTTCATAAAATCATGACTGTGATGCTAAATTCATTTGCAAATTTCTGTACTCTTTACATTATGTATATATCATTGTACTTCAAAAGAATTTGAGATTTTATATTGTATTCCTTTCCATGCATGTCATTTTATCAACATGCACATGAAACCCTGAAATTCCTTTTCTTTTAGTCAATAGTTTAATGTTCATAACTACTAATAGAGGCATTTTATATCTTAGAATATAGAAACAGGAAGACAAAAACAGAAATAGACACTAAAACTCAAACACCATACAATTTAATAAGACAATGTTTAAATTTTTTCACAAAAATACCAACCATTTGGACTTGAGTTTTGTGCATGGTGATAGATATGTGAGGTAACCCAGACCCAAAAAGAGGACTATGGTATATACTCACTCATAAGTGGATTCTTGTCATAATTAAAGGTATTTGAGCCTATAATTTGTGATCCTAGAGAAGCTAAATAAGAAGGTGAACCTCAAGAAAATCATATAGTTATCCTCCTGGATATTGGAAGTAGACAAAATTGCCAGGCAAACTTGGGTGCACGGGAGTGGGGGTGTGAAAGTAACGGGAGATGGTTAGAGAGAAGGGAGAGGGGGAGGATTGGGGATGATTTGGGGGAATGGGATGGCGGGGGAGGGAGGAAGGATGGATATGGGAGCAGGGAGGTATATATCTCAACTAAGAGAGCCATTTTAGGGTTTGCAAGAGACTTTATTCTGGAGGGGTTCCCAGGCCTAAGGAGAGGTCCCCAGATTGTTCCCTGGGCAGCAGAGGAGAAGGTGCCTGAACTGGCCTTGGCACATAACCATATTGATGAATATTTTGCATATCACCATAGAACCTTCATCTGGCGATGGATGGAGATAGAGACAGAGACACACATTGGAACACTGGACTTAACTCCCTAGGTCCAAATGAGAAGCAGAAGGAGGGAGAACGTGAGCAAGGAAGGCAGAATCAGAGGGAACCTTCATCCGATGATGGATGGAGATCGAGACGGAGGCCCACATTGGAGCACTGGACTGAGCCCCCAAGGTCCAAATGAGGAGCAGAAGGAGGGAGAACATGAACAAGGAAATCAGGACCATTAAAGGTGCATTCACCCACTGATACAAGGGGACTGATCTAATGAGAGCTCACCAAGGCCAGCTGGACTGAGACTGAATGAGCATGTGATCAAACTGGATTCTCTGAATGTGGCTGACATGGGGCTGACTGAGAAGCCATCAATGGCACTGGGTCTTGTTTCTTCTGCTTGTATTGGCTTTTTGGGATCCTAATCTGTTTGGATACTCACCTTCCTAGACCTGGAGGGAGGGTGAGGAACTTGAACTTCCCACAGGGCAGGAAATCCTGACTGCTCTTAAGATTGGAGAGGGAGGAGGAGAGAGAGTGGAGGTAATGGGAGGGAATTGGGAGGAGGGGAGGAAGTAGAAATTTTTATAAATAAATAAATTAATTAATTAAAAAATACCAACCATTATTTAAGAAGAGTTATTTGGGAATCTAAAGCCATTGCACACATCTGTATAGTAAGAGCCTTGTTTACAAGCTCTACTCCAGTAACAGAATTATCAGAGATGGTGTCCTAAAACTTAGATGGTGAAATGGGAATTATATCCAGTTTGGAGTGTTGACTATCCCTGAGTGATAACATTAAAGTGTTTACACAGGGGTGTTCATGACTTCTTGGTGTATATTAAATTATATTATTTCTGACTGATATAAGAAACCTATGTGTATAAAAAAATTGTGATTCAAAGTCACACTATGTTCTTTTCAAATACCAATTGGTGTATGCTATAGCATGAATTAAGGTATATTCTCTCTCCTTTCTTACTATAAACATCTTCGACTGTATCCTTCTGCCTGGAATGAATTTTCTGATTTTCTCCAATAGGATCCAAATGCATCACTCAAGAAACCAGAGTACTGGAGTCTTCTTTGTCTTCTTGGAATTCTCAGAGTATCCGAACTTACAAGTGCCTTTGTTCCTGGTGTTTTTGATCATATACACTATCACTGTTTTGGAAAATCTGGATATGATTTTGGTCATCAGGATCAATGCCAAACTCCACACTCCCATGTACTTTTTCCTCAGTCATTTATCCTTCATTGATCTTTGTTACACCACAGTGATTGTACCCAAACTCTTAGACCTTTTGATAATGATAGACAGATCTATGTTCATCAAAGGATGCATAGTCCAGTTTTACTTTGGCTGTGCTTGTTTGGTTGCCCAAATCTTCATGTTAGCAGTGATGGCCTACGATCGCTTTGTCACCATTTGTAACCCTCTGCTCTATACTGTGGCTATGTCTCGTAGGCCCTGTACTTTCCTTGTAAGCATAACTTACCTCTGGGGTGGGCTCTGTGCTACCACAATCACATATTTTCTTCTGGCACTATCTTACTGTAGATCTACCATCATTAACCACTTTTGTTTTGAGTACTCTGCCATCCTCTCAACCGCCTGTTCTGATTCTTCCTTCAGCCAGTTGGCATGCTTATTAGTTTGTATGTTCAATGAGATTTGTAGTCTCCTGATCATCATTGTCTCCTATAATGTTATCTTTGTTACTGTCTTCAAGATTCCTACTAAAGGAGCACTCCAAAAAGCCTTGTCTACCTGTGCGCCCCACCTGACTGCTATCTCCCTCTGCCACGGAATCATTCTTCTTCACTGTGTGCTCAAGTCCAAGAGCTCACTGCTTCTTATTAAGAGAGTCACTGTGTTTCATAGCATGGTCATCCCTATGCTCAATCCTCTTATTTACAGTCTAAGAAATAAGGATGTAAAGGAGACTGTGAAGAAGTTAATCCATGTAAAAATCCTTTCTCCCTCATAGCCACACACATGCACACACACACCTAAAGAATTTTTTATTAATATTTTTATTCATTGATTTCATATTATTCATGTAATGAAACAAAAAAATTCTGAGAAACTGGGGATAATGTGTGTGTTTAACAGTTACATTATTTACTACAAGTGGCTTTATAGAGAATGTAAATTGTTTTTTAATCTTAGAATGGAGAGAGCTAAATCATGATTCTATAATGATATATAAATATAAATTTCATTATATTTTGTATTTCTCTTTTTTCATTCTTTCTTTTCCTTTCTCTTTCTTAAATCACACCTCTTTCTTCCCTTTCTCTGCCCTTTATAATTCCCCCTTGTATGCATGTTAACATTTGTACAGGAGGACCTTTATATTTATATATGAGTATATATGAATGATAATTCCCTTTGTTTGCTTTTCCAGCAAGCAATAAGAAGGCATATTATATTATGCACATTCTTTAAACTTCATTTGAGCACTTTTAGAATCATTTGTCTTGCCTTCCATCCATAAGAAAGAAATAGTTTGGAAATTATAATGTTTATAACATTTTAGCAATCATAGTTTCTAACTGCTGGTTCTGAGATTACATAATTTGCTTTTGCATACACATCTGAAACTTATGCATATAAAATTTTAATGTACAGAACATACAAAGGGTAGGTAAAATTTTAAAGATTTTGTTCAAAGCAGTATTTACATTATTATTTGAAACATCATTTACTTTTATATGATCTTTAACTATCTGTTTATCCGAATTACAGCTGGATTCTTTCTTTGTTTTCTCTTGTCAGTCTTGCATACTTCAGTCATTTAATCCTTGTATGTATCTTATTAAAGAAATTTACCTTTAATTATTATGTGTATGTTGGAGTGTGGGCTTATGAAGCTGAGTGCAGTGCCCATGAAAGTCACAAACAGTCTTGGATCCTTTGGAACTGGAATTACAGTCATTTGTGGGTTGCCCTTTGTAGGAGTTGATATCCGCTGTAGGAACAGCGTGTGTTCTTGACCAGTGGACCGTCTTTCTGGACCCTGCTAGTATGTGCATCCATGTTGGCAGGAGTTGGACTATAGCTACTTGTGGCAATCTATAGTCATGTTTTCTATAGTCTTCAGGAGGCTACTTCCTTGTCATTGTCTTTGTCACACTCTTGAGCTACTGCTGATTCTTTAATAGCAATGTGTTATTTGCTGACCTGATCCTTTCTCAGTACAAAGTTCACAAACTATTCTCTGTGAGCTTCTTGGCACTGGTGCAATATCCTACTCCGAATAAGACATCAGCCAGAAGATTGCTTTTTTTCTCTCTAAATTTTTGAATAAAATACATAGCCTGAATCAATTTTCTCTCTTCCTTTATTTATATTTATATTCCTATAAATCAGCGTAATCATGATTTCAATGGTGGGATGATACACAGCTGTCTATATGTCTTTCATATGTCACTAAGATTTTCATGGTACCTGTCTTCTTTGTCTTATTTTTTTCTGTAAAATATCAAGGCTTTCAGAAGGTATCCTTTGTCTTTGTTTGATAGATCATCACCAGACTATGGCCTAAGCAACAACGATGTGAAGGAGATAGATAATAAATACCAACTGATATAGTAAAGCATATCATTTTAGACATTTTATTTGACTTAGAAAGTAACTGTGCTATTGTTCAATGTCAAATTGTCAAATCACAAATGTGAAGTAACCCACTTATAAGAAATTATTATCACATTATTTTACATTACAGAAATTAACAGGCCTAAAATCACAAATGTCTTAGAAGTAATCCCTAAAGTGAATATTCTGGCAAGAAGATTTGAGTATCAGCAGACTCTTTCATCTCTATCCAGATCAACATTCCTTTCAACTTGTAAAATTATTTTGAGATATTCCGAAGTACATGTAATTTTAGTGCTGAGTTTTCAATCATCACTTTTTTCAGCACTTTGTGTAGCTGAGAGACAATCTTCACTAAAGTTTACTAGATAAACTTCACTGACTCAGACAGTTAGTGATGGATATAAACGTATATTTAGAAGGTGGTTTCATGCTAAGCATCAGAATTAAGTCTCCCCCCCTAGATTCACTTTCATACCCCGCCATAGGCTTTTTAATAGATTTACATTACAAAGTATGGATTCCTTCCTATACCCTCTAGTGGGTCGCAAATCTATTTCCAGAATGGGTGGTTACCACAACACTATCACTTTTTTGTAGTTTTGTTTTCTTCTACAAATGAGGAAAGCCAGTTACAGTGTCAAAATTATAATTTAATGTATAAATATCAGGCATGGTTTTTAAAAATTGTGACATACATTAAAAGTACATATAAGACAAATAGAGTTCATTTTTATTGTAATTTCATTCCCACTACATTATTTCTTGTTAAAAACATTACTTTAAATGTACATAACAATTGGCAGAGTTTTTTGTTAAATACATATCATATCTAATTTACAGACTACCAGATATTAAATAAAGGAGGTATACCGATAGTTAAACTCTATGACTGTTGATATAGTAATGTTTATTTCTAAGCACCTAGAAAGTTCTGATTGGATAAGTATTTTTTTAAAACTCACTAATAATAAAGGAAATTACAATATTTGTTTTAGAAATAAGAATCAACAATTAAAAATAAAAAAAAATTTAATTTACAATTTGTTGTAGAATATCATTGAATTACATTGAACTTTATGAAAATTTTGATACTGCAAAAGACATCAGTCTTGATTAGCAAGTTAGAGTTGCAAAGATACAGAAATTTACTTCAGGCAATTAAGCACCCTACTAATTACAAAATAATTTAATCAATTCCATGTATCTAAATTTTAGCTAGCCAATGACTGAAAAAAGGAGAAATTTGTTTCATAATGAATGTGTACTATCTTAAAAATTGTGCACATTGAATTTCAAGTATGAAATCTTCACTTAAATAAAAAACCTCATGGCTACTTTCTTTATTATTTATAGCTAAATACTCAACCTCAAGTTAAAAAAAATGGTTAACAAGATAACTTGGAGTTAAACTCGCTGTCTTCTTTATTTTTTAAGTATTAATTTTGTTTATCATTATAGAAAGTGTGAGACATTCTGTACAATATTCCTTAAAAATGAACGAATATGGCATTATATGATTTTACTGATTAACTTCCTCACTGTCTCTTTGACATCTTTATTCCTGAGACTGTAGATCATGGGATTTAACATGGGGATGAAGACTACATAGAACACTGAGGCCACCTTGACCATGAGTCATGAGCTCTTTGTGTATGGTACACAGTAGAGAAAAAGAATTGTCCCATGGAAAACAATTATGGCAGTCAGATGAGAGGCACACGTAGAGAAGGCTTTTCTACGGCCCCCGGTGGAGGGCATCTTCATTACAGTGATGAAGATGAAAATATAGGATGTAAGAATGATGACCAAGCTGCTTATTTCATTAAATGTAGCAGAGACAGAAATAATCTCCTGGCTGATGTAAGGGTCAGAGTGGGATGCAGCCACAATAGCATCATGCTCACACACAAAGTTATTTAAAATATTAACTGCTTGAAAGGATAATCTCATCAAATAGTAAGTAAGCGTTGTGGAACATATTAGACCCCAAGAGTATGATGCGCCCACTAAAATGGAGCACAGTTTGGGGGACATGGAAACTGTGCAGCGAAGAGGATCACACACTGCAACAAACCGGTCGTAGGCCATCACTGCCAACGTGTAGGTTTCTGTCACCACACATGTACATGCAAAGAACTGCAGGATACAGCCTGAGAAGGAGATGGTTCTGTCTTCTACAAGCAAGTTTTCTAGCAGTTTGGTGTCACAGCAGTGGAGTAACAGAAATCCACAAAGGTCAGGTGAGCAAGGAAAAAGTACATGGGGGTGTTGCGAAGCTGTGTGTTGACCCTGATGATAGCAATCATGCCCAGGTTTCCCAATACAGTGACGGAAAATGTGGTCAGGAAGAGGAGGAACAGGGGCACCTGGAGGTCCGGATATTCTGAGAAGCCCAAGAGGATGAAGGTCACTGAAGTAGTCTGGTTTTCTTGGTCCCTGAGATAAAACAGAAAAATTGAAAAACAGACACAATTAAGAAGACAGGGTGAAAAATGTTTGCAAAGAACTACAAATAATTTCATTTCTGTGTTTAAGTTTTTTAATTCAAAATATAAGTTGACATATCATAATGTATGCTTTCCTTTGCAGTATAATGTTGCTTACTCCATAATAAAATACAATTCACAAGATTAAAGATGGATCACTCAAACATAGGATAAAATTTCATCATAAATTGTAGAAAGTATTATTGGCTGTTACGGCAGGCACACTGTAAACTCATGGTGTATCACGACATATTTTAGTTATACAAAGCAGCAGCTACAGTGAAAACTTGGATCTTTTAATTTCCTAATTATTCAAAATAACTACAGCTACAGAAAAAATGAAAAGGAGTTACTCCTATATGTGCTATGCTCTTCCAAAATGTCTTAACTGCTCCTTCCTATGATTTTACTTACATTTTTCTTAGAACTACATTATAAGTATTTACTGACTACTCAGCATCAAATTAACACTGTTGCACATAAGATAAAAATGGCATGTCTGTGTGCAAAAATTAAAGCCTTATAGTATTCACTGTATTGTGATTTTATTGTTTAAAATAATATTAGACTTGTGCCCTCTATATAAAAACTATCATTGACGTATATATGTAGTTTTTCTTCAAATACTACTTTAGGTTTGGTTAACTCAATGCACAACACTTATTATATCATGAATACCTTTACAAATTTCACACAAACTTTATTGAGTCCAATTCTATAACTAGACCTTTTAAAACTTTACACAAACCTCCATTCTTTCTCTGATCCTAATATAAAAAAATGTGAGCAACTTAGGGTTGAAGGAGAAATCTTTCCCATCAGTAACAAATGTGATTTCAACAACTTCTGATACATCTTTTCAACATGTGTAACTTTTCAGTCCATTTCTCATATTTGGTGCTTATTTTAATGCACTTGATACTAAATTTCTAAATCAACCATTTTACTCTAGGAAGTGTCATCTATATTCAGTTGTTTGATGGCTCTGTGTGCTGTACACACTATAAATACGTTCCTGTAAAGAGCAAGTCCTTCCTTCCTTTCTCTGAGATCCAACTTAGACTTCTCATTAAATTTCTTCTATGCATGGAATATCATATTGAATATTTTAGAAACTAAAGAATTATCAAATGTAATTTGTATCCTCAATTTTTCTTTTGAGAATTAATATAAAGTGATATATGTATACATACATATATACATATACATATATAATTACAAATAAGTATTTCATGAACATCTTATAATTGATTAAAGTTAAAATGTTTGTATATCTAAAGAAAATACATTTAAATATACGAACAAATAAAATTATTTGGAAATATTTGTAACACAAGAACCATACAATGGGAAACAACACAATAAATTCATCTAGTTAGTTGGACTATATGATGATCATAGATGGTAGATTTACGCATAGATTTTAAAGCCTGAGAAGACTAGGACCTTATATCACTTTCCTTTTAAAATAAAATAAAGTGAGAGTTGAGCAAACTCACCACAATGCAGAAAAGTTTGATGCATCCATTTACTTAAGACTCTTAACGAAAATTAAAAGGCTCCAGAGCCGTCTCTGCTAAGAATTCAATTTATTTTTTTAATTAATTAATTGTATGAAGCATAATAAAAACATGAAAAAATGTCTTTGTGAAAACTGAGAGAAAGGAAATGGAAAAAGCAGAAATTCAGCACCAAACATGTAATTTCTGACATGTATGTCAGAAATACTTTGGGAATGTGAACCCTAGAGAATGAGACTGAAGAATTTCCATGGAGGCACAAATCAAACAATTAGATGAACTGAAACCACATGTGATATTTTTCTTGTAATTTTCTCTAATATTAGCAACATTTTCATAGCTAATTTTAATGATTCATATACCTTATTAAAATTTTATGAGATGGTAAAATTTTTAAACTTAAATACTTACAAGTAACATTAAAACACATTTAAATTAATACATAAATGGAGGACTAGCTGTTATGTTATTAGAAGGCATCATTCAAGTTTCCAAAAGAGGGGAGAAACCAACAGTTCTGTCTAGCAGTGACTCCTTGATCTACAACAATACCAGCATTGCATGATACCCATAGGGGTACAGTAATAGCATACATACATTGTGGTAACCAACAGCTTTCCGATTATACTTAAGATCCAAGCATCAAGAGGGAAGCCATGCCAAGTTGGAAACCTAGATAACTTCTCAATTCTAGTAGAGTCATGGATTTTGAAGTAGAACCTACCACTACCATTTCACTAAATCAGCATAATCGCTAACAACATTCTAAATATTTGTACTTATACAAACAGATACATATAGTCTTTATCCTTCATCAAGAGGGCTCTTTGCCACAATCAGAGACCATTACAGAAAATCACAACTAATCAATATGCAGAGTTATGGAGCCCAGTCTTAATGTACATATCTATGAAACAACTCTTACAACTAAAGCTCAGGGAATATTACAAAAGAGAGCCCAAAACACGAAGAACAAATTTGGGTGTAGTTGAAAGAAGACAATTTACATTCCAATAAAAAGTGAATTTAATTCGATATGTGTGGCAAGAGAAGAAAGTTTGTGCAAATTACCCAAGACTTAATTTTAATAAAAGGAGATAGCTGGTTTAGGTTTTTAGGGGCTTGGAAAGAAAGAGGAAGTTAAATACCTTAGCAGCAAGTATGTACTCAGAGGAAAGGAGAAAAGGCAGCAGAGGGCGGCAGGGAAGCCATTAATTATGGCTTGCACTCTGCATTTGTTAAGGAAATGATAAGGAGAGAGAGAGGGTGGCATGGAAATTCCTCATGACAGAAAAGGAAATGGAAACCACATGCACACATGTTGCAACACATATATGCACATACATGCACATGTGTACAAATGCACACACATGTACAACACACACATTCAAATACATTCTCACACACGGTATAGAATTTTAAATGCTACACAATGACTGTTTCAGGAGTATGATTTGCAGGCTTCATCTTTGTATCTTTCCTCTTTTTTTTAAAAATGAGTTTGTATCTTCTAAGCTATTAAAGAAAAAGGAAAAAAGTGTTAAGAGGATTTTAAAAATATTAATAGAATAGAATTTTTTCCCCCAGAGAAATGTGATGTTAGATTTCAATTCTCCTCATGAAGAGCTAAACGCTTCAAAAAGTGGTATTCAGTCTTGTTAACGTGCTGGCTACACAGTGAATCTACAGCTGCTCTCTCCCAAGCATATGCATGGATGCCTCGTTAATTGGGGGCAGGGGAGGCGGAGTTGTGCCTTGAGGCAGAGGCAAAGAAACCTCCAGAAGGACAGGTGATCTGTATCGCTGTTTGAGTAGCTGTGGGCCTGTGAGAGCATCACCTGGACCCTCAGACCTAATGAATCTAGCTCTTGAATGGGCTCGTGTAGATCATGTTTTGAAATCCTCTTGTTGACTCTCTTGCTTTTGAAGTATGAGAA
This sequence comes from Myodes glareolus, assembly GCF_982192425.1. Lineage (NCBI taxonomy): Eukaryota > Metazoa > Chordata > Mammalia > Rodentia > Cricetidae > Myodes > Myodes glareolus. The sequence goes on along the minus strand of NC_142027.1, from coordinate 1,128,524 downwards.
CACAGAGTTAAGAAATGCATGGGCAATGTTACTAAAATAAGTTGAGGTCATAGGGAAAGTAGAGGGTTTTTATTGGTGTTTTCCTACATCAGGGGCTCATGTTTCAACAACTATTAACTGTGTTTTCTCCCATGGTTATCTATGACCAATGGGCCTGGGCATTTTCATCACGGAGCTGTTTTGCTCCTCCCACTCTCCTGTTTAGAGCAGGATGTCTCAGCATCACACTGCAGGCAGGCAGGGCCAGATAATTGGTCATGGGAGGCCACCCTGTTTGCAGCAGGGCTTTAGCAGCCTCGCAGACCTCTACCCAATAGATGCAATTGGGTTTCAAATATTATGTAGGCACAGTCAAATGTCCCCAAGAGGCAAAATCATCCCAGTTGAAAACCACCAGTTGATAAAAAGAATCAAAACCTAACAAGGCATATTTATTAAGTAATAGTATATTTCCTTGATTTATTAATGCAAACATAAATACCTGACAACCAGAACACGAGAAGGTAGGGTTCCTTGACTCCACAGTTCATCACATGGGCCTGGTCTCTAATATGTTGACCATCAGTGCTGCTCAGAGTTCTGTTAAAGGTTGATTTGTTGTTGTTTGTTTGTTTTGTTTTTTGTTTTTGTTTGTTTTTTGGTTTCGTCATAAGGAAACATGGACAAACCATTTGTTATTCAAATATTAAATATAATGTTGTATAGAAAGTGCTCAGCAATTTGGTGAAGAGTATTCAATAAAACATATTTTTATAAAAAAGAGGAGCCAATAAATATTTAAAGTCATAATATTGTGAAATTTGTTGTGAGGTTGTGTCTCGTAGTAATGCACACCCAGACAGTCTTACTAGCAGAACTGCCTAAACATAAGCCTAAAAAAACTATAGTCATGGCAAAAAGGACACCGGAAAGATCAAGAGCCCCAACCTTTACAAAGAACTATAAACAACTAAAGAGTTCTGAGAGTGGGGAGGACAATGCTCCCCAGGAAAGAACATTACTGATTATTTATTATCAAATGGTCACCCCTGAAAAATTCATATAAATAACATTATTTATGAATGTATAAGTATGTAGATGTGCATATAGTTGCATGGAATGTAAATGTTAATGTAAAAAGATTCATGCATTTGAAAGAGAACAAGGAATGATATATGGGACAAGAAAATGAAGAAAAAGAAAGAAATGAAGTAATTATATTATAATCTCAAAACTAAAAGAAATTTTTAAGAAATCAGTATGTTCCCGGCACAGAAGATTCAAAGCCTTCTTCTGGCTTTTTTGGGCATACTACATGCAGAAAAGACATTCATTTGCTTAAAATAAGAATACAAACTTTTTAAAAATATTTTTAAATACAACATAGTATTGATTTACACATGGATTTACAACTTCAGAAGATTATGATCACACATTTCTTTCCTTCTAAAATAGAGAAACATATGATTTATTTATTTATAATTTTTTTTACAAGATTAGTACTCTTTTTAGGAAGCTATAAAAATAATACAATGGAAAAAAACTAAACACTACATTTTGCACAGAACCACAGTAGTCATATATCCAGAGAAGATATACAAATGCCAAATCATCAGGACTAAATCAGGTCACCATTGGTAATTGCTAGGGAAATGACAAAAAAAAATCAGGAACAACTCACCGATTTTGAGTAAGAAGTGTATTGCTTTATTTCTTTCTGTTTGTTTGTACATTTGTTTTGTTTTGCTTTGTAGTTGAGATACTGTATATACCTGGCTGCAGGAACTTCTTATGTAGATCAGGATGATCTTGAATTCAGCGATCTTCCTATCTTGACCTCCTGAGTGCTGGATTAATGGTGTGAGCTGTTACCACTCCTTTCAGTTAGATGTGGTGGTGCACACCATTACTAGCCACCTTGGGAGGCAGAGCCAGCTAGATCTCTGTGAGTTCAAGGGCAGCCTGTTCTACAAAGTGAATTCCAGGATAGTCAAAGCTGAAGAAAGTAAGAGAAGAAAAAAAGGAGACGGCTGTAAGGAGGTTGGGAAAGCATGGGAAGTGGATAAAATATATGGAGATCGTGGTGTCCTTTTAGTATTATTGGAGAATATGTAAATCTGTGATATGTTTATGGAAACATGCAAGGTGCTTCATAAAGCAATTAATGTGCAAATTCCACATAATCCAGAAATTCTACCTCAAATAAGTACCAAATTAATTAATACCAGACTCACATATTCATTTTCAGGTGATCCTTACTTACAATAAGCAAATGACAGAAACAAAGCAATTAGCTATCAACAGATATGCATCCTTCAGCAAGAATGATCTATACAGACATTAGAATAGATGAAATCAACACAGAAAACGCATAGCGCACAAATCCAACCCTGTGTGGTACTTACGAACTTCATGGATACAATAAGATTCCATACAGTTAACCAGGTACAGAAGCTGGGAAAGAATCATCCAGCATGTCCACAACTCTTGTTGGGCTGGTTAAATGTTCTGGAGACAGTGAATACAGCAGCACAACACTGTGAATACATTTGGGGACACCAAATTGTCTACTCACAAGCGTTCATGTAATAAATTTATATCCAGGATACTTTAAATTTAAGTTCTTAATAGGTAATAAAACACAGCTTTGAAGAACTGGTAAAATATGTGGCTTGCTAGTTATGACTAAAATATAAACATAGTTGTATGTGTGTGATGATTTTAAAGTCCTGTTAAGAGAAATGCAAAATATCCTTTCATGATGCTGGTCTCACTCAGGTTTGTAATTTTGTGAGCTTAGCCCTCAATAGTTTATCACCTCTCCATCTCCACACAAGTTTATATAATTGTTCCAACTATTGTAAACTCTTTAAACTGTGTGCTAAATTACTACATATTTTAATCTCAAGATTTGACCTCATAATGTGTTTAGTGTTAATGCCGTTAATTGGAAATCTTATATGATTTAGAGGAAGGAGAGATGACAGTCAGAGGCTTCTCCCAATGTGTTGTCCTTTGATAAAGGACATTTTATCTGTAGAGTCTAAGTCCTCATTTGCCTTAAGTTTTAAAAGGAGGGTTAAAATTAGCAAAAACACATAATTTTGGATTAACAGATGGTGGTAGAAAGTTTTATATATGGATAAGTGCAGTCTAGGACTAATATATCTGTATGCACTCATACGTACATTGAAATGTGTTTTTTAGTCTCATGCTTTCTGTGTTTACACTTATATCTTATGAAATTATATATCCAGAAATTAATGATAACATAAATATTTCCACTGCAAATGCTATTACTCTTTAACTGATGGAATTTTTTTTTTTAGATGCGCTAATCATACTACAAAACTCTTCAGATCAACAGCAGTGAGATTTTGGTTTTGTTTACAAGCAAACTCCACTAGGTGGCAGAATGGCACCATAATTCTAATCAACAGGAAAAAAAACGATCTTTTTTAAGGACAGAAATATTGAATAAGCAGCAATCGTTATTTTTATTAGAACTTGATTATTGATTCCAATGCTTTATCAATTAATACACAGTAAACAGATCTTCAGAAATAATAAAGGACATGCCTGAATTTAAATGATCATGTACTTTTTCGCTTATATTTTTAAATTCTGACTAAAAATAATTCTTTGGCTCTTTATCATTTAAACTATCACTAATTTTAAAAATAAAAGGCATAGTTGACTACAAAATAACAATTAATATATGTCTAAAATCTATATAAATCTATATATAACTAAAATATTTACTAGATTAGTTTTAATGTTAAACATATCTGTGTACTACTATACATTGAGCACTTTCAACAACAAAATTATTTTTTACAGTAAATATTTTAAAGTTGCCATAAACGTACTCTGATTTATAATAGAGTCCTTTAAACTTTAAGATTAATATTAATAAGAGAGGAATCACTAAATATCTTTAAATAATTCTAATTATAAATGGCCTTTAAAAATAGAAACATTTCACAAATTTACATGAAATTTTTTACAATGCCCATAATAATCCTCTTTTAATTGTCCCAGTTTTAGTAAACCTCCTACTAAAAAGAGTCATACAAAAGGTCCTGAAACTTAAAAAAAAAGGACTAATTTAGTGAATTTTAAAAAATAGCACCAATAAAGATGCAAAAGCTTATGAACTACTAACTCCATGACAAAGACATAAGACTATACGTGAGAGGCTGGACTGCAATAACCTAAGCTAGTGGAATGTGAAATCAAATGTAGTTTGCTACACCAGCAGCTGTGTAGGCCATTTTTAGACAAACGTGATCAGAAGAGATAATGAAAGTCACTATGTACCAATGAGGGGAGTATTCCTTCATATTGATATTATTTTATAAATAATATAAAAATAATAAATAATTTTACTGAACATTTGTCTACCCAATTTCAGAAATGAGGCCCCACTCAGCACACAGATGGATAGTTTTGACCCCATCTAAATTGCATCCTCCCTTCAGTTAATTTTCTTTGAAAGATATTAGTATCATACAAAACAAATATTATGATTGATACTGAAAACATTCAATAGCACTTTTTACAAAGTCCTTGGCCAGTGTTTAGTAATAGTTGGCTGATGCATACAGTAAGTGGTCTTTTTCTTTAGACAATGCCAAGACACACTGAGGAGAAAATCCCATTTTACTTTGTGTGGTGATTTGAATAAGAATAGCCCCTATATTTTCCTGTATTTGAATGTTTGGTCCTTAGGGATTGGCTCTGTTAGAAGGTGTGTCCTTGTTAGAGTAAGTGTAGCTTTCTTGGACAAAGTGTGTCAGGAGGTGGACTTTGAGTTTTTAAATACTTAACCCAGGCCGAGTATCTCTTTCTCTCTTCCTGCTGCCTAACGATGCAGATGAAGAACTCTCAGATCTTTCTCCAGTACCATGTTTGCCTGTGCACTGCCATGCTTCCCTCCTTAACAACAATGGATGAATCCTCTGAACTGGTAAACCTGCTTCAAATAAATTTTTTTCTTTTATGAGAGTTGCCATTGTCATGGTGTCTATTTGTAGCAATAGAAACATTAACTAAGACACTATGTTTAAAAGAAAATGGTAACAAAAATCATCCTTTTCAAGGTTTATTTTGGAGTTATGTCCATTAAACCTCTCAGGGTTCAGAAAGATTACTAGAGCAAGTGAAAATCTGACTCTTAAGATCTGAGGGTAAATAAACTAATTCACTTATGTTATCTCTACATCCTTTCTATTTTTTAAGAAAAGAAGCAGAGAGAAGGGGCAATTCCCACCATGATTTTAGTTTGTAAAGACATGGTTGAAAAAAATCCACAGGCAGAAATAATGATTATCAACATTAATCATTATTTATTTATCAACATTTATTTATTTCAGAATCACAAAAAAGAAAAGTAGAATCTAATAAAGCAATGATCCAGGAAAAGGTGACACTGAAAGATCTGGATAAATCCAGATCCCCCTAACAGGAAAAAATAGAGCCAAAAATCTAGCAGGAAGAGAAGAATCAGAAATCTAGGATTAGCCAGTTTCAGGGTTTCAGGAACTAGCTGAAGATAAAGTTAGATTGTAATCTTGAGAGTAATCTTGAGAAACAGGGAGTTTCCCCCTAGTAATTATCATAGGTATTTTTGGAATAGGAACTAGCTGATTATGACCTTGAGAATGATCTTGAGAGGCAGGGAGTTGCCCCCTTGTAATCTCACTGGAATTTTTGGAATTTTCTGTGACACCCTCACTGCCCCCTTTCAGATTACTGGGCTGTGTGGTTTCTTCCTATAAAAACTACTTCTCCTGGTCACTTGGGGTCGAACTCTTCCCTTGCATGGGTTATGAGTCTCGGCCCCAGTGCACTGGTTCCCATCTTGTTATCTTGTCACTAAACCTCGTGTGATTGCAGCAAGGACGGTCTCTTGTGAGTTATTGGGGTGGTCACGTTATCCCGAGGCTTGAGTGAGAGTCTTCCAATATCGGGGGTCTTTCAAAACCATCCAGAGACTTCAGACAAAGAGACCCTGTTGAGATGACCTGACTATGCTGTCTGCAGCTTGCTGTGGTTTGAAACCTGTTTGCTTTAGAACTAAGATGCAGACTGAACATTTGAGTGTTTTTAATTTCTGACACACAGAACTCATTTTGATTAAAATATTAAACCTAAGAACTAAGACCTAAACATTACTTTCAGGGAAAGAAAGACTCAAAATAAGAAATGACTAAAATTTTTCTTCACTTAAGAAGGGGGCAGACTGAGGGCTTAACAGCTGCTCAGAGAATGAAAGTGGTATTTAATAACAACAAATGGTATTGTACTCTTACCAGTAATGACCTGATATTTGCAACTGCATATAAGATAATGAGAAAAATTGGTATTGGCCTATAATGTAAGAACAATGGTACTGACCAAAAGAGATTTGAAAAAGTTGGTATTGATTGACAATGCTAAGAATTATGATTTTGACTTGTTGTTGCTGGTAACTACTGAGAAAAGTTTTAGAGACACTGTAAATGTTGGGAGTTGATACATATCCTAAGAATTTTAGATCTAAGTGGTGCTCTAAATCGAGGGAAAAACATTTTCAACTTAGGCGATTCTCTTGATAAAGGAAATCAACAATTTCACCTGTAAGTTCATCTTGTGGGTTTTTTTTGTGGGAAGGAGAGATCATTTTCTCTTATTTTTTTGTTCTGTTCTTTTCTTATTTTTATGTTATCTATTGTATTTTTAAGTTTAGATGCATTTTTCTTTTCTAATGAGAGAAAGGGTGTGAATATGGGTGAGTAGCGAGGTGGGTAGGGTCTGGGAGGAGTTTAAAAATATCACCAAGATTAAAATCATGTAAAACACTGACACTGTCATAGGTCGCGGCCCTATGAGAAAGTTTGCTAGGATCTTTCTGCTTAAAGAACATAGCAATAAAATGACCCCTAAAAGCATACTGCGATCCCCATAGGTCAAAGAATAGTTTTACCCTCAACAGAGATGCTTCTTCTTGATGTGGATGGGAATAAACACAGAGATCCAACACTGCCTGATATACAGTCTGTGAGACTTTGGACCACTAAGAACTAAACAGAATGTCTTAATCAAACTCTTCCCCTGAGTGTTCAAAGAGTTACAAAGAAAAGGCAAAAGAATTCACAGATTCAGATATGGCAGATGACTCCAAGGAAGCAGTGTCCTCCAGATAAAAGAGAACTGATGTACACATGAACTCAGAGACTGTGGTAACATTCACAGAACCTGCTCAATTTAAGTCTGCCAGCACTGAGAGAGGGAAGGGAACAGATGGTGCCAACCCTAAGCCAACCCTAAGCAAGAATCTATTTGCAATTGATATCTATCGACAAAGAAAAAAAATCTGCTTTCTTTAATAGAGTCTCCTTGTCTATCTCAACCACACTCCAATGCAGATTCCTATCGAACAAAGAGTTGTCCTTTACATAAGAAATTTGCTAGTATTTTTGTGGACATTTTGCTCCATTATTGCACGGTTTTTTATTATTGTTCTTTTGTTTGTTGGTGGTGAAGGTTTTATCTTTTGCTTGTTTGTTTGGTGGTTGTTTTGTTGATTTTTATTTTATCCATATATTATAATGCATATTTTATTATATATATACAGGTTGGTTTTATGCTTTTAATTATTTTTATATATAATATATGAGACAAAGAGAAGAGAAAAGAAGAGAAGAGAAGAGAAGAGAAGAGAGAAAGTTGAATGAGAGAGATGGAGATATTTGAGAGAAATTGGGGGAGAGGAAAACATAATCAAAATATGTTATGTAAAAAAATTTCAATAAGAAAAGAAAGGAATAAAGCAAAGAGATTCACAGGCTCAAATAAAACAGAAGAATAAATTGATAATAATGTCTTCAAGTTCAATAGTATTTTATACTCTGAGGTGCTTCATGCCAACTAAAGACTGAGAGTCTCTCAGTACTACTGAGTCTTAAGATCTGTGCTCTCTGTTCACACAAATTCTGAGAAAACTTTAATGCCTGCTTCATTTCAAATAAAGATGCAGCTCAGAAGCACATTACATACATATGTATTCCTAAATTCATAATTAATGAGCAACTTCAAATGGAAGTGACATCAACGTCTGAGTATAAGTCTATAAGTGGCAATACATTTTAATTGGTTTCAAGATCTGGCCCTGATAACAAATTTTAAGACGTGGTCATGTTAGTGGGAGTGAAGACAGATCTCATGTCTGATGGGGGAGGCCTTTAACTCTGGTTAGGAAGGTGCATGTGATATAGGGTGAAATGGGGGAACAGAAATTTTTGCAGGATTTGACTCATTTCTTGAAGGAACCCATGCAATCAAAGGTTTAAAGATATGGACCATCCTAGAGGAGTATGTGGTGTTGAACTTTTGTTTTGGGAGCTAGCCTGTCCTGATAGAGGGCCATGATCTGTAAGACTAGTCTGAAGGTTAGAGACTTTGATTTTGGCTGAAATCAGGGTCTATGAGGCTGACGTAAGACTGTGGCCAGTCTACAGTTTGTTTCTATTGGGTAAGGTCAAATTTGGGTAAACAGAACCTGACAAGGCATATGGCAGGCAGAAGTAGCTCTTCTAAAGAACTTAACTGGAATCTCTAGTCTTGGTATTTGCAAAATTTTAGATTTATTTTGCCATTCACAGAGTTGGGGATGAGACAAGGTCAGGACAATGCTTCTGTATCCTCCCACACAGAGAATATATTCTGCTATGTGGTTTGGTATAAGTGCCCACTCTTACTTAGCAGGCCACCTGATATAGCCATTAGGAATGAGAACAGGCTTGGGTTCGAAGGGTTACCGAAAGACTGAGGCTGTGACAATTTTAATGAGATCAACCAGACTTTATATAACTTTGTCAAAAACAGAATCTAATGACAATTGACAGGATCAATACAGCTGTTTTGCCAGGAAACAGTAAAGTTTGCAAACTAGAAAGGGTAATTATTAGACAATATTAATGTCTAAGAACAACTGTCATGTCAAGTTTTAATATTTCTTGACTATTAAAGAAGAAACAACCTTTCTCAAGACCTAGATATATTACTTTTATGTATATACCCAAAGGATGATCAATTGTACCACATGGACATGATGTTCATAACAGCATTGTTTGTCATAGTGAGAACATGGAAACAACCTAAATGACCCTCAACCAAAGAATGGATAAGGAAAAATGTGGTACATTTACACAATGTACTAATACACAGCAGGAAAAAAATGACATCTTGAAATTTGCAGGCAAATGGATGGATCTAGAAAACACTATATTGAGTGAGCTAATCCAGATCCAGAAAGACAAATATCATATGTACTCCCTCACAAGTGGCTTTTAGACATAAAGGAAAGAAACCTAGACTACAATTCACATTCCAAGGAACCTAGACGCATCAATAACCAAGAAATAGTTGTCCCCTTATTTTAAAACATGAAGAAAAATGCAGACTTACCAAAAGTACTGAGGTTTCTGTAGGTCTCCATCATCACGTCTTTGTAGAGATTCTTCTGGGAAGGATCCAGCAAACTCCATTCTTCCCAAGTGAATTTGAAATGCACATCATCATAGGTAACAGCATTCTAAAATATTCCAGACATGTTTCTAACAGAAAGTATAATACTGACAACATTGTAAATGTATATTCTTTAACAGTATAGTCTTATAATTCTGGTGCTCCCCACACTAATTCCATGACATAGATATTATAATGTAATTACTAAGTCACTTTAGAAGTAAACTGGAGGGTCACCTCTGTCATTTCTGTACCCTTAAATGGGATATCACCTTGGAAGAGGAAAATCTTTTAACAAACATAGAGAGAAAAGTAAACAGATCAACAGTACAAAATGCATGTAAAAAAATTGTATGAAAAACTAACTACAAAAAAGAAAAATAAGATGGATAAGTTGGTTATATTAGCTTATGCGTTTATCTCCAGCACTCAGAGGGTAGAGGCAAGTATTACCTGCCTCTGAGGTGAATGCCAGCCTAGATTGTGCAGTCAGGACCAAGACAGTTAGAAGTACATATTAAGACCCTATCTCCCAGGCAAAAATCAGTCAAACAAACAAAAGATAGAAAGAACTCACAGGTGTTTACTGAAGATTGTACAAAGAGTTAATAATATAAATGTTGACTATAGCTAATCAACACAGGCAGGAGAAATGGCTCAGTAGTAAAGAACTCTTGTTGGTCTTGCATACAGGTGGCCTCAATTGTCAGTACTTATATGGGGGATCACAACTATCCATTATTTCCAGTGTAGAGTTTCTGAGATCATCTTTTGATCACTATGAGGACAAGGTACCCATGTGATGCATATCCAGATATACAGGTAAAATACTCATATTCATTAAAAATTTAAAACAAACATAACAGGCAGGAAGAAGGTAATACACTTGTAATCCAATGACTCAGAAAGCTCAGCCAGTATTAATGGCATGAATACATACCATCTCGGAAAACAGAATGATACCCTCTATAACATTATAAAATTCAAGATAAGAAGTGCTTGACGTGTACAAAAACCTACATTCCAGGTTCATCACCCAATGACATAAAAAGAAAAATTCCAACATAGTTGCCCCACCTTTAATCCCAAGACTTGGGAGACAGAGTCGGGGGAGCTCTGAGTTAGAGACCAGCCTAGTGTACAGAGCTACTTTCAGGACAGCCAGGGCTACACAGACAAACCTAGTCTTCAAAACCAACCAAACAAACCAAGAAATTCAAACAGCAAGTTACCAAACAAAATGTCTTAGCATTGAACAGCAATTGCTTCTACTGTATCTTATGTGACTTAGAGAGAGAGTCTATGATGGTGTTGAAGGTCTGACAGCAAAAGCAGGAAGCTGGCTGATTAGATTTAACCACAACCCAGTCAGCAAAAAAACAGGAAATGGGTCAGGGCTACAGAGACTCCTATCACACCCCCAATGATGAATTTTATCCAGAAAGGCTCCTCTTACTAAAGGTTTCACAAGCAATCAAAAGAAAGTCACCAAGGAGAGATACATGTTCAAATACATCATCCTATCTGGTAGGTTTTACAATCAATCAGTTACATTCTGACCCAAATAACTATCGGCTGATGGTCATCCATGAAGAATATGCATTCAGTCATTTCAGTGATCCTCATAGTCTGCAATGGTCTATACACTGTTCAAACGTCCAAAGTCTCTTCAGACAGTGATATCTTGTAATTTCAGAAAACAAGTTACATCTTTCCAACATACATGGCAAAGAATACCATTCATATACCAAAAAACAGAAATGGAGACGGTGAGGGACAATTGGATCAAGCATAGACTGAAGCACAGCAGGACAAACATCAAATCCTGTAGCTCTGTTTCAGATGCATGGGGCTTCAGGTTGAAAGGGCTTAGATGGCCCTATTACTGCAACTTCTCATACATCTCTCTCTTTGGTTACTTTTACCCTCAATATGTAGCCACCTCTCCATGGAAGATGTCTCATAGCTTAGGTATCTGAAAATCTTGTGGTCTCAAAATGTAACCCAGGCTGTTGTGGAATATTATTATAAGATGTGCTATATTTGTTTACACTGTGAAACATTTGCTTTACTGATGCAAAGATGTTTTCTATTCTTCTGTGTTGCATTTGTGAAGCTGTAAAACTTTGCCTGCATAAAATATGTTCTTTTTCTAATAAATAGCTGAATGGCCAAAATCTTGATGTGAAATGATAGGCAGAATTGGTAGGAAGAGAGAAGAAATGGGAGGAAAAATCTGGGAAAAAAGAAAAATAAGAAAGGGGAATAAGAAAAGGAGAGGACACCATGGGCTATTCACCCAGATACACAGCAAACCATAAAATAAGAAGTAAAGACAATGCCTGGAGGGCTAGGAACCAGAACTTGGATAGCTTAGAGATCTAATGTAAAACCAAATACATCTGACCAAGAAAAAAAATCAATGAAATGATTCATAATTATATTCTCCTATAATCAGTGACTGGTGCCTGGTCCAATTGTCTTCAGAGTTTTCTTTTTGCAGCTGATGGAAGCATATGCAAAGATTCCTACCTAAACATTAGTTGTATTCTAGAAATCCTGCGGAAAGAGGGGGTTAGAATGGTAGGATCCAGAGGAGTTTAGAAAACCCAGAGAGCAAGGCCCACAAAGTCAATTAAACGGGGTTCACGGGAGTTCAGAGAAACTGAGGTAGTAATCATGGAGTGCTGATAACAAAAACTTTATCAGAGGTGCAGCTGACGGTAATTGAAGTTCAGGTGTCAGTCCACCAAAGGATTATCACTCTGATGGATATGTCTCATTCAAGCAAGGCTTAAAAGAATGCAGTTTCCAGAATGTATTTTGCTTCTGTTGTCTCCCTGCATGCCATTGCTACTATGTATATTGTATGGAAATTCCCTCCCTCCCTGTGTGTTTATCTCATAAATATATTCCAACTATTGGGCACATGTATACCTTTGTTAAGGGTGGGAAGGCGATGTCTTCTTAAGTTGTACAATTTTTATGAATAGAAATAACACTTGGATAATTTTCAAAGCTATGTCTGTTGTTATATACAAGGCCTATGAGTCATACCTGAAAGCTGTTTTATATCATAGCTTATGCTGAAAGAAGAAAATAGTTACAAACCCAAGCTCTAAAACAACTGTATTTTATTAGCTGATTTAATATTTCAAAGTAACTCTAAATTAAGACCAGATGCTTGCTAACAAATTTTAAGATATACATTCCCAGAAATAGAAGTCTAGTATACAAGGACATTCTGAGCTATCTGGATAGGTTATAAATACAAAAAAAGGTCAATTATTACTAGCTGGCAAATGATTTAGTCCTTGCACCCATTCCTGACCTCAATTTATAAAAATATATTCTGACTAGTCAAAACTATAGAAAATAACTTGACTCTGTAATTCCTAATGAGGACTGCTGGTATTCTTAGGTAACCAGAAGTTACACAAAAGATAGGAAAATATATTTCAAAATTTAAAAATGTTCTTATCGTCACTGTGCTATTGGAGAATGCAATAGTGTGCTAATATTAAGAAATTTAAGGCAAACCTAAGTCCCTACCAAAGCATTTATGACACAACTCTCTTTCTGTAAGCACTTATAGGAAGCCAGCATTTCTGCTAATCACAAAATGTTAGATAACATAATGACTGATTGTTGATGTGCAGCTGCACTTTACAGCCAATTAAGAAGTTGAGCTTTGCTACTTGTATGTATCAGGATAGCTCTGCTTCTTATCAAATGATGACCTTAAAATGTAGCTCCTGCACCCAGCATGAAAAGAGGCTATTGGGTATATGTAGCTGTTGAGACCAAGAAGACACAGGAGTCATCTACAGAAAATAGACAGAAGCTTAGATGAGAACAGAGCAAATGAGAGAATAAAGAAATTACCATTAGAATGTGTGTGTTCCTTTCCTAAACACCCTTAGATAAACAAGTTCCCTAAAGCCCTTAGTTTGCTGTGGCATTTATTTTTATACAACCCTGGAGCAACCATAAAAACTAGCCTTTTGGGCTGCATTAATGGAGTTTGCATAGCTGTGTGCCAGGTTCTCAGCATACATGCCATGGTGGTTTAGCTTAGGGTGTTTGTGAGACTCCTAACTTTAGAAATCATGGTGTTTCTGACTCTTTTGCCTACTCCTGGGATCCCTTTCCTGATATTGGGTTACCTTGTCCAGCCTAGTCTTATTGCACCATGTGTAATTGCCCCTTGCTCTTTTCTGAAGGGAAACAAATTAGTGGATTTGGGGAAATAATGAATAGAGTAGTGGGCATAGAAATAGTATAGGAAGAAAACATTGTAGTCCGGATTTATTGTATGAAAGAAAAATAAATACAAAGAAAAAAGAAAAAAATGAAAACGCACTCAGTCTAAGTTTAATGATCCTCATAATCTGTAACAACCCAAACAGTGCCAATGTCCAAAGTCTCTTCTGACACTAAGGGCAATCTCATTACTGTCACATCTTGTAAAATAAAAAAAACAAATTAAATATTTCCAACTTATAATGGCACAGAATATACTCCCATTCAGAAAAAGGGAATATGGCTGTGTTCAGCCTGCAATTCAGGCAGACATCTCCTGCGCACATGCATGTCACACCAATCAGAAGAACAGGTATGGAGGCAACTTGCAAAGCCATGTCCCTACCTCCAAAGTGGATGGATATCCTCTGCTTAAGTGCAAGCCACATTGGCCAAAACAGCAGGTAGGCCAACGGATAGAGAATCCATGTTGGATTAGAACCATGTCAACCATCAGAAATCCACATAGGCTGCTCACCTGGGGACCTCCTCTGTTCTTTCATTAATCTCCCAATACTAGCTCATATCCCACATCCCTCTTCATCTATGCATTGTGGCTTCTAACATGAGTGGAGATCCCTTGCTCAAACAAAGGA